>NW_008239759.1:530871-557003 GCF_000691975.1 Corvus brachyrhynchos
TTGGGTTTTTTTTGAGGTTTTCCTGTACACCTGGGTTTTGGAAGCTACGCTAAAACCAACAACCTATTTGTGTGTGTTACTGAATTTCTGCCCTGTGTTATGGATGATGTCAGAAGAACCTGGCATTAACCCAGCCCTTCAATGGATAGTAAGAGTTCAAACCATACTTGTAAAAAAAATTATGTTCTTTTCCTCCATCAAATATTTATACCCCAATTCTGTTGCCTTGAATGTCAGTGGTAAAACTTCCATTGATGGTCTGTGCACAATGGGCGGCCTGTGAAAAGGAGCAATTTTAAAGCCCATTGTAACTATTACGTTAAAAGACAACCTTTCTTGAAAAATTTTACTTCATGGTGAAACAAGAAATTGAGTGTTTTATTTGATATTTTCTCTGAAGGCAAATATACAAACCTGGCCAGAAGGTACCAAGTATTTTTCTATGGTAACATTAATATATATGCACTATGTTTTTGACAGGAAGCAAATCTTATAGATGTGATATGGCATATGACAAGGGTAGTATGTTTCTCTTCTCTCAGATCTCATCTGTGGCCTGTTGAGGAAGGGAATATTTGGGGATGTTAGTCATTTTAACCACTGAAAAGTGATCCTCTTGTGAACAGATTTTGCTCCCCAGCACTATGATATGATACAATACATGTCAAGAGTAAGGGTAACAAATTACAAGGACTGTAATGCAAGATTAGAAAAGGTCCTGATTTTGAGATTAAGTATAAACAAACAATGAAAAAAAAAAAAATTATAAAAACCCCAGGAATACCTGATTTTTTTACTGTAGCCCTTTATAGTGCCCTTCACACAATTCAAAGAGATTTGCTTCTCTTTGGTTAAGCAAAAACCCTTTATTCCTTTATTCTTTTTGTATTGCAGGTCATTTAACTTGTGTGCTTTATGTTTATGAAGTAGCCACACACTGGGCTAAGTAAAGTCAGAATCTGAAACATGATGCCTGTCCTTTTCCCTCTTATCTTACTGTCCATCATAATCATTCTCTTTATATAGCTTCTGACATTAGTTATCAAGTTGTAACTATCAAAAATCCTGAGACTTCCCGACAAGATGAGCAACTGTATACCAAATGTTGTATTTCTCTGTGAGTAGCAAATAGGCTGACATAAATAATTGGTCCTTTCCTTCATCTACCACAGTCTGTGGTTTTCTCTGCATTTGTCTTTGCTTTGCCGTTCCACTTGGAATGTTAGGGGGAGGTCTAGCATTCCCAGTATTTAACAGTTCTTAATTAAAAGCTAGTTAATCCGTGGACAACATGAAAGAGGTTCAAAGCTTCAGGTTTCTTATTTGTGGTGGGAAAATTTATAGGAAATTTTAATTGCATTTGGTTTGCTTGTGGGAAACTTCTGTAACAAAGTTTCTGCTACCTTTTAAAAGCTGACCTCTGGAATATTGTGTTATAGTGTATGAACTGGCTTAGTGTTGTTTACTTTGGTAAAGTGTAGGCTGAGAATGTGTCTGTCCATATAACTGCTAGGGTAGGTTGGTAGGTTATTATTAAATTAGATTTTTTTTTTCAATGTATTAAATTGTAAAACTTTTTTTTTTCTGAGTTTTCTGGAGAATTTCTGAGTTTCTTTCTATGGCTCGTGCATGGTGTTTTGTCTCTCCTACTTTCAGGAAAATAGTTTTAACTTAGAAATTTCTGCTGTCTTTGTAAGTAAAACTTGTAGTATGCAATCAGAATAAAGGTGTCTCACTAGCAAATGAATATGTGGTACCTCTCAATTCTGCTTTCATAATTCACTTCGTGAATCCTTGCTAAAAACTGTTAGAGCTTCATGTGTTTTCTCTATTTCTGAGTAAAACCACAAGGTCTGCACTTACTGTGCTTTCAGGGGCACCAAATGCATGCTGAAAACACTCCTCAGACTTAGGTGCTTCAGAAGGTGATTTTAGTACTAAACAGCATTTTCATGGTTGCCTCTTTTTTTACTGTGACTTTTTTGTTTCATATGCCCTCCAGTCTGTTCAGGAGTGACAGTTGCAAACAATAGATGGTATTACATAGATAGCATATAGTGTATTGTGCCGAGACTTATTCTTTCAGCATTTCAAATTTTCCATGAAGAAAAGCCTCTTTGTTTCCAATGTAGTTCCTTCTGTAGTATTTTTTTTGGTGTCCTTTCTGTGTCATATGTGAAATTAAAGTAATGCCTAATGAGAGGGTGGGGGTAGTGATGTCTACTATGTTTTTTTCTAGTCACCTAGAAATCTCTTTATATATTTCTGGAGCAGAGAGCTATCTTATGGAAAAGCTGCATGATCTCCATCTAGAGAGTTTTCTATTCATCATGCTACATTTTATTCCTCTTCAGAGGCACCTCATTATTCCAGTTCTTCCTTTATAGACACAGATGTTCCTGGAAGTTATGATTTCTATCAGTGGGAGTCGCACTGTGTGATTGAACCTACATCTTTCTTCTACACTGCTTGCTTGGTTAATTCTCAATGTCATACAGACTTCTGCCCACAAACCTGAAAGCAGGCTGTATTTTATGAGGTGTTGGAGTGCATGAGTGATAAGGAACTTGTAAATGCTTATCAGCGCTTGGTTTGTCAAGATTTTTCCAGACCTGGTAAACCTGAACAAATTCCATGTTGTACATAAAAACAGTATCAGTATTTTTGTTTTATTTATGTATGCCTGAGGTAGAAGGTTCTTCTGCTTTTGCTTTTGATTAGAAAGCCTAGTTCTTAACTGAATTGTTCTGGCAGATCAGTTTGTGGGCCTGGTAAATTGATAACGCTGATCCCGAGCAATGGAAATTGGAGTTTTTGGAATAGAAAGTCTGTTTAGTCACATTCTTTACAATTTTATTTTTAAATCCAAACTCCGGTCAAACATATGATGAGTAGTTGGGAGGAGAGTTCACTCAGTAAAAGAATACTTCACCTCCATTTTAACTGAGTGCTGAGAAAATTCAGTTTCCAGGTGCACTGTTTTCGATTCAGCCTTCCTGTAAAGATGCAAAAAAAGACCAACACCTAACATGTGCCTGACTATTTTGTAAAAAAAAAATTAATTTAACAAAAATGGAAGAAAATCACTAGTGAGAAAAGTTAATGCTGCCTTGAAGTATGTGCAAACTAAAGAGCAAAGGTAAAAAGGTACCTGTTCTGGATAGCTTGTAAGATTTCTGCAAGTGGAACAAATGTAACTCTTCTGGGTTCCTTTTGTGGAGTCAGATTTCTGCTTTCACCAGGGTTCTTGATCAGAGCAGACATTATAGCTCCAGCAGCAGGAAATTGAAGAGTCAGTATTTCTGCCTATTTTCAGCAGCTTTTAATTATTTCTCTGATCAGCAACTGAATTGCTGGCATATGGTTTGGAGCATGATTCAAAGCCTCATGTGGTTCCAGGGGCTCCTGTTTGAACTGAGCATTATGCCACTCCTACGCAGTTTCTATCAGACTCTCCCTGGGCTGCTTTTTGTTGCAGATTTTTTGCCATGTCCCAAGTGTATATGTAGTTGAAGGACAGAGTAATCTATAAGGAGACTCTTAACTGCTGCCACTTCTGCAACTTTGTTGGAATCAGCTTTTTTCCTAAGAAGACTAACATAATTTTGTTCTCTCAATACTAGTACTAGTCAAACAGCATTCACTGAGTTTCCTGACCTGACAAAGATGCATGTAGAATAACAGCCCCGCTTCTGTCAGAGTAACTGACATCAGGTTACTGTTTACTTTTGCTTGTGTCCATGGTAATGGTCATATCCAGTTTAGTATAATCAGCAGTTGACTATAACATGGGAGAGGGGAGCATATGTGTGTATTTATAGTATCTAAGCTGTGTTTAAAAGTTCTTGACAGAAATAAATAAACGGAGCTAAGTTAGAGATCACACTGCTTTTGTCACCAAAACCATGCTGTTTGGAGTGTGCTTTATTTTTATTTTTTTTTTTTGGTACTGGCAAGAGAACCCTGAACTGAGACTTGAAGTGTGAGATACAGTTTCAGTAAGATACATTGCAGACTTTGTTCTGCAGGATAGGGGTATGAATTTACTCTTAAGAAAGAGGTCAAATGGAGGTTTCATATTCATTCAGCTCCTTTTGGGAATTGCTGACTTCCTACTGAGGTGGTCAAGGATCATAAAACAGGCACAGACAAAATGCTTTGATATTTTTGTCCCTTCAGGCATGATGCAATTGTTGCAAAATTACGGGTTTTGTTGTAAGAATGAAAGAATGTCACTGCAGGGAGTAGTTGGTCCTAAGACTATAATGCCTGGCAGTTGCTACCTGAAAAAAGAGATTAGAAAATATTAAGAGAATAAAAGTAGGTATTTATTTGAAGGGCCTTCAAAAGTACACCCTGGGCAGTCAAAAGGCTCCACCCAAGATGGACCTCGGGTCACGGGTTCCTCATACTTTTATAAGTTTGGTTCATTTGCGTATCAGGGTTAATTGTCCAATTATATTTTCAGTTAGTGATGCAATTACCCCAAGTTTGCCCCCCCTTCAGAGGCTTTTAGTTTGCACATTTTGGGGCCTGGTGTCCTTGTTGTGGAAACCTAGAGAGGTTTGTTATGTCTAACCAGGATGAGAGAACAGCAGCTAACAGGCCACAAGAAACTTCAGAGTTGCACACTAGGCAGTGCATTGAAAAATATAAAAGTTAAAACCTAAGGCATCAACTCCTCCTTCACTTTATCCACCATAATCAAAAACTTAGATATCTTTGCGGAAGCAGAACTTGTTTCAGAGTTTGTAGACAAAATGTTGCTTTATAAATACTTAACAATAATACTGTGATAGGAAATAAAGGCCATATCTGGATAATAACTGCATGATACACTTTGTATCCATGACTTATCAGGAGTCCTGTTAAGTCATTGTCTTTTTGGGAGGAAAAGGGGAGATGCAGCTTGAGTGGTGATTGGTGTTTCCACCTTTTGGCTACTGGTACAGTCAGTCCTGCCCAACTTTCCACTGCCAAAGAGTAAGAAATATTGGTAACATTTTCCTGAAGAGATGGGCTTTATCAGGGAGACACAGCAGAGGAAAAATGAGAAGGTTGCTAAGACAGAGTGAGGTATCATGTAAGAGGTTACAGTAGGCACAGGTAGTGTTGTCAGGCAGCTGTTGTCAGGCAGCAGGTTTCCATGCTGATTTCTCCCAGCTGAATTTGTGAGGTTTTACACGTAGTCACTGACAGTTTTATCCTGCTCATGTGGTACCTGAAGGAAGGCTGGAGGTATTTGTAAGAGTTTTGGGAACATGGGTGACCAAAACAGGTGTTGATATCCAAAGATGATGAAGTACAAAGTGCAGAGGAGTATTGAAGTAATACTTCAATAGTTGCTGGACTTTTGAACCATTTAGTTACAAAAGCTGATTAAGTTTTTAGATGTCCTACTCTAGAGACGTTTTTTTGGATTATGTTTTTACGTAATTTTGGTCCATCATGCAGTAAATGGCACGGTGTGAATCCATCAGGTTAGTGAATCCTAGCACAGAGGCTGTGCCATTCCAGAGGAAACACGTGGCATAATGGATATTTACTCTGAGAGTGCTCGCACTCTGAAGTCCCTTTTCAGTGCTGTGACAGTTATGATCTGCAGATCAGTTCTGTATTATTTACAGGGGCTTTGGGGATGAAGTGCTGAACCACTGAGCCTTTAGGCTAGGGCTTTCGTGCCAAAATATTTATGTTGATGTAAGGGAGTGAAAGGCCCAAAGGCTCATTGAATTGAAAACTGTATTAAAATATATGTTGAAAGAGAAATTTGGCACGGACTCTCACTAGAGCGAAGAGGAAAAGAGGTTATAGCCTTGATTACTCTTATTCTGTGTTTTAATTCAAGCTTGGCAAGATCTTTTCTGCTGTCCACTACAGGAAATGAAGAGCAGGAGACAGAAGTGGGAGAAGAGAACAAACTGCCTAATTTTATGGGGTACAGCTGGATGCCAAAAATGCATGGGGACATATAGCTAGATCTATGTTGCTGTCTCAGTCTAAATGGTTTTTAAGAGATTCATCTGTCAAATTCCATTATTAGTTTATTATTTTAAATTAATGTTGGGTTTTGTTTTCTTCTTTCTGTAATAAGCTATTCAAAGGGTCCCTCATTGATACTTCTAAGGTGAGAGAGAATTGGAGAAAAAAATGGGGGAAAAATGGACCTGGGGAATGGGACAATTTCAGATTTAGAGTATTTTGAGTTTTTCCACTTTTATAAGAATATGTTTTGTAAAAATCCATTGGCAGCAGAGAGACATCTGCATATAAAATCCTAACATGTCTTTTGCAGAGAAGATTACCATGAAGATGGGTTCTGTCAGCCATATAGGGGAATTGCGTGTGCACGAATCATTGGAAACAGAACCATTTATGTGGACTCCCTCCAGATGCAAGGGGAAATTGAAAACCGAATTACTGGTAAGCTTAAACATCTCTTTTGCAGGGAGAAAGAAACATTCATACAAGTATCCAATTCAGGTATAAACAGTGCTATCATCCTTCTAGCTTTGTCAGCCAATGATGAAGACATCTTTATATTAAGGTTTAGAGCGGGTGAGCCTGTTTCTGACTTGAGCAGTTAGAACAAATTTGGAGCAAGGAAGATGAGTATCTGTGGTAACGTGTAAAGCTTCTTCCACGTCCTTAACTAAAATGTCAGACTGCTGAATTTTTTAACAGCTTCTGGTTTATACTGGAGCTTTTTGCATGATGGATTCAAAAATAAGATTTTGAATTTTTTAATGGATTTGTGATACAGTGAAAAAGTACTGATTTTTTATTTTCTTGAAAAAGTGTATGGTGTCCTTCCCTTGGGCTTCTTTCCTTTTTGCATAATTCTGGCAGAGTCTGGATTTCACATTGATTTATATAAGACAAGAGTTGACCTTCCTGTGCTCTGTCTGTGCTTAATCTTTCCCTGAATACAGTTTGTGTGCAGTCACAAACATGCATCCTAAACCTTAATGACTTTTAGTGGGCTGGACATCAACATGGGTTTTCTTCACTGGATCTCAGTTAGCTGACATTAGCAGCTGTGACCCTGATGTACACAAAGTAGAGCAAGGAAATGAACCCATGGAATAGAGCAAACTGTTTGTCATAATATATAGCAAATTAACTCAGTCCAGCAGGAGCTGATTTGCATCTGGCCAGGCATAGCTCACTAATGGACTCTCCAACTTCAGCATAGCTAGTTGCCAAAAAGAGTTTAACTTCACTTGTCAGCTCTAACTCCCTAAAGACATTACCTTAAAGATTCATCGTTAAGCCAGAAATCCAGGTCCATTTTTTTATGTTCTTGAAAGGGTGACCGGATTCTGAGACTGGCAAAATCCAGGTGCTGACCTCTACTTATGGTATTACAACGCATTCTCCTCCCACCCTTCTCTTGTACTCCATTGTAATTCCAGCCTCTTTAACATTTTGTCATTAATTAATACATACTATTGATACATGTTTTTTCCCTAGCTACATAATCTCTGTCCTGTTTGGATGTTTTTCAGCAATATGGAAATGTTCAACTTTCTGAAATGATTAAATCTGTAACTCTGTGAATTAGGTTCATAATGTTCTTTTCAAAAACCAAAACCAAACCCAACAATTAAAAAACTGTAATATTATCCAGAAAATGTTAATTGATGGAGTTGTACTTGTTTCAGAAATACGGAACATGGGCATTGATTACCTGACTGCTGGTTTCCTAATGCTACCAATTATCAATCCAATTTCCGTGGCTAGGGTGGTGGAACTCTCTGTTCTGGAGTTGAGGAGAATTTCTGATGAAAATGTTCTCTTTCAGGAAGACACTGAGAACCACCATATAGAAATGCCCAGCTCCTAGCTAAGCAGTAATGGCACTCTGTTAATAATACAGCATTTTCAGACTCTGTACTTTTGAACGTCATATGAAACATCTTATGCAAAGTTACCCCGAGGATTTCATAGCATTATTGGTTCTTTTAAGTCATGTAAAACATGTAAAAGAAGTATCGCAGGACTGGGTGTTCTATACGCAAATGAGAGGGTATTTTTAAAATTGTAGTAACTTGTTAGGAAAAGGGAAAAAAAACCACCTGAATAATTGCTGCTGGGGTTTTGCTGAGTTTTGCCCATACCTCCTAAATGCAATTTTTGATGGTAGGTGTTAGTGTTCCGATGTGTGTGGGAAGTGAGGACACCTACTGTCCAACACCAGGAACATTTAGCAAGGTTACATCTTCCGGGAGTTTTCACTCTGGATTTCCATCTCCCTGCTGTACTGATGTAAGAAGTACATATTCTTTGTCTGTGTGGCCCCTCATGCTGTTTGGTCCAGGCCATGTGATTAGGTGAGAATTGCGGCCTTTGATTAAAAAAAGAATGATATTTCCAGAGAAAAACTTTAGATGTGGCTTGGAACACTGAAAGGCCAACAATGAGTAGTGCCCAGACCTGATGCCTGACTTGTGTATATGTGTTTGGCTAGCAAGCTCTCTGCTGTGCTGTTTTAATATCTGTTCAATAACTAAACTATAAATTCCTTAGATGCTACCACACAGTACTGCTGGCTCTTGCACCTTCCATCAAAATAAAGATATAATTGTAAATTGTGCACCCTTCTCTCATGATGATCTAAATTCTGTAATGCAATGCCTTTCGAAAACTTAGTGTGGAGTTTCAAACAAGCAAAAGTGACTACTTCAGTCCTTCGGTTTTATTTTTTCCCTGTTAGTCTTTGGGACAAGCCTATGTCACAACTATCTTCTGAGGCCTGATGGTCTGCTTGCATGCAGTGTTCCCAACATGACTGATAAAAGTTTATATTCCTGCATTAATATTTCTGAATTAAAATAAAAAAAGGTGTAAACAGTCTAAAAGGCTGGATTTGGGGCTGCTTGTTGCATGTTTGATGTCTCAGGAAGAGACTCTAGCAGCAAGTGTCCGCAGGAAACAGATGATTGAAAGGAGAGAGCTGGACAAAAGAGAAAGAATTTATTTTTAGGTTGCAAATAGACTGCTGAATGACATTTTCTCTTTTTTTACAGTGTGAGTTTATAGAACATGTAGTCTAGCAACTCACTCACAAATGATGCTTTCCTGGGGGAGTGAATGTTCCTGCATTTAAAGGTTGATTCAGCACTAAACACATCATGCAGACGAACATTTGCCTTTCCTTTGCAATGTGCAAGAAAACCTTGAGATAAATGTTAGTGTGTAGGTGCTGAGAGCTGAAGGGGAGAATTATGTTCCTAACTCATTATGACATTCATCTGAATGTTATCAGCATGCTGAGACTGATTACATTAATTTTCCCCAAAGCTGCTGCCTGTTAGGCTTCTTATGTCTCTTACAAGCCATGGCTCCCCAAATATTAATGGTACACTTCCTTTTGCCTGACAAGACTTGAAAAACACTTCATTTATTTATCAAAATGTCTAGAGGAGCAAGAAGTTAGGTGATCCTTGTTCAGATTTTATCTAATTAGGAACTCTGGAATTACATACCGGTATCCTGGCAGGTGTATCTTGCCTTTGCTCTTGATCCTTCCAAGTTAAAATTAGCCAATTGCCTGCAGTATGAGGAATGGCAATCACATGGATTACTTCCTGGGAACTGAGGTTCTACAAGCTCTGTACAGATGTCAAAGGGACCCTGGGATGCTGAGTTTTCTTCCTGCATTTGTCAGCTCTCCTTTACAGCAGAAATTACTTCATTTACTTGTTGCTCAGTAGGCGTTCAGACCCTCAAGGAAAAATATGAAAGGCAAATGACATGAAAATTAAGTTGTTTCTTGTGTTGTTCATGAACCAATACTTATCAGTACTTTTGTTCCTTCGCAGCTGCGTTCACCATGATTGGTACTTCGACGCATTTGTCTGACCAGTGCTCACAGTTCGCTATACCCTCCTTCTGCCACTTTGTGTTTCCCCTGTGCGATGAGCGCTCTCGGACCCCTAAGCCACGGGAGCTGTGCCGGGATGAATGTGAAGTTCTGGAGAATGATCTCTGTAGGCAGGAGTATAACATTGCTAGGTCAAACCCTCTCATCCTGATGCAGCTACAGTTGCCTAAGTGTGAGGACCTCCCACGACCTGACACCTTGGAAGCTGCCAACTGCATAAGAATTGGGATCCCTGTGGAGAGACTGAGCCGATGTAAGTCTGGATGTTTCATCACTGGGAAAAAGTACAGCTTGTTGCTTCCATGGAATGAGGCTGAGAGACAATGCCTCAGCCATTCTTTTTGTAAAGAAAGTGCTGAACAACTTGTTTTTATGTTGTTAATACTGTCCATAATCTTGCACTGTTGTAAGGTATAGTTGGGATGGCACGGAAACCTAAAGAATGCTGCTTGTACCAAAGTATGTTATATCAACCACCCTGGGCCATAAAACTCTGTGTTTACATGGCTGATTTGATGCAGATTTGCAGTGTGTTGCCTCCACCTGTGGCTCAGTCCTTGCCTTTTTTGGTGACCCTCCCCATACATCTATTTAAGAGTTTTGTTTACCTGTCAAGAAACTTCAGATAGTTTCTTGAAGTTTCACTGGAAGATCTGTTAGGAAACGAATGAACCTAGTGTTCATTCTTTCTATGTGGAAATCCACAAGACTATTAATCCTGAAAACTGAACAATCCTGAAAACTGGGGTGCAGTTGTCTTTCTTTACCCACACAGGATGGGCAAAAACATTGATCTTGCTTCCATTAATTTTTATTTACACCCAGGAGTAGAAGGGTTGTTCTGTTGTCACTAATTATTTGCAGAGAGTCTTTCTGACTACTCCATTTCATAGCAATTAATCACAAACCCATACATTGTTTGACAAGAAAACTCCAAGAGACTACAGATGTTTAAAGTTCAAAATGTGATAAGATTATTCTGAATATCCGTTGTCTGAATCCACAGTTAGGAGCAGGAGCCATGCCATGAAAGTCTAGCTCTGCACTTCTATGTTAATTATGTAGTGTATCTGAGAAGCAGAAGTAACCGAGAATACAATGACAGAGACAATTCAGCCAGGGAAGAGGTATCAAGCAAAAGGCATGAGAACAAAACCAGTAAAAAGTCTGGTGAAGGTTGTCCATGATCCTTAGAGCCAGTGGTGCTGCTGCTGATGGAACACCTGTAACTTGAATATTTGTGGAATTTGAGAGAGCTGGATTCCTGAGGGCTGCAGAGGGGAGTACAGAAAAATGGAGAAAGTAATATTGCAAAAATGCAGGAAAATGCATGATTCAGCTCAGATGATGCATATAGAAGACAAGCACTCAAAAAGTATGGAGAAAGGATAGCAGCAAAACAAAGAATAAAGATATGAGTCCAGCAGATAGGAAAATGATGCTTCTAAGGACAAGAAAAGCCTGAATTCTCTCTTTCTAAAGATGAAAATAAGGAAAAATAGGCAAGAGGCATTAGAAAATACAGCACTAATTTCTATAGCAAGTGAGCAGTGTGAAGAAGATGGGAAGATTATGAGAAATAAAAGTTTCCATTGTTGACATCTGAGGACTTTTCCTGAAGGGAAACTCATATCTCTAATTTAGTTTAACTTATGATGTTCTGTATCTAAAGGTCCATACATGCTCCTTAGTCTCAATTTGAATTCAGAATTGCAAGTACTCATGTGTGTACCATAGAGCTGAGGCATTCCAGGACGGAATCCAGAAATAAATGGGTGTAAATGCACAGATACCCACAGAACTGAAATTTCAAAACAAACAGCTTTCATTAAGTCTTGAAGTACCCAAATTTAAGTACTTTTTTGCATACATATTCTGTGGACTTTAACTGTTTTGGTCTTGGTGTCCCTTGATTGTTTTGTTTTTCCCAACATTTTCCCAAACCTTGTGTTTTAGATCATCAGTGCTACAACGGTTCTGGAGCTGACTACAGAGGGACTGTCAGCGTTACCAAGTCTGGCCATACTTGCCAGCTCTGGGACTCACAGAGTCCCCACAACCATGATCTGACAAGCGCACAGTTTCCAGAGCTAGGTGGAGGACATGCGTATTGTCGAAATCCTGGAGGTCAAATGGATGGTCCCTGGTGTTTTACAAAGAATAAAAACGTACGCATGGAACTGTGTGACATACCTTCTTGTAGTATGTATTACCTTTCTTTTTTCCCCTACTACTGTCCCAAATCCTGGGTAATTTTGTATGTTCCTGGTTATTACAAGTACAATTCATTTAAGAGGTTTCTGCTTTTAAATGTTTAACTTGCAGCAACTTTGTTTTGTATTGTAATTGTTTAATGCTTTCTGGAGATCAGAGCTTTTGAGATACTGTGACACTTTTCTATTATATATTGGAGGCTTAGTCTGAGGTAATAATTAATGATAATGCTGAAGTTTGTATTTTGACCTGTCAAATGACAGATTGCATATGCAAATCACCTGTATGTGTTTGGTTTGCTCATGCTGCTCAAGGGTACATTGCTCTTGCTCTGTATGACATCTTGCAGGCAGCAAGAATTTTCAAATCCTATAGAGGGAGATATAGCACCATGCGTGGTTGGAAAGAAACCATTTGAAGTGCAGAAACACAGCAGTTTGAAGGTCATATAGCAGATGATCTTATCAGAAAAGTGCTGTACTAGCTGCTAGTGGCTCTGTACTGCACAACTGTTTGCAAAAATAAAAAGTACAACTCTCATAGCTTAGTACTGTTCTTAGTACATTTTCCCTGTACTGGTACAGACTGCACACATTAACAATGGTCTTTGGAAAGACTGTCCTTGGATATGACAGTTAATACTGTGCTTCATTAGGAAGAAAAGCATGTTTCCTGAAGCAAGATATGTATGTGTCATGGAAACCATAAAAGTGGATTACGTGGATCTCTAAAACTGCTCAGAACTAATATGAGATTTCTTAGTTACTTCACTTTTTTGCAGTAACATGATTTGACATTTGTAATAAATTTCTACATTGCATGTACCAAAGGGTGAAGATAACACTGGGATGTGGTTGTGGTGGAAGCAGTTGCCACAAATAGCAAAACCACAGGTTACAGAAAACATCCCAGGCAGTTCCAGCAAACATTTTGGACATCACTATGCTTTTCTAGAGTCTCTAGGTATTAAGTGAAAAAGTATTTTAGGAAGGTTCCAGAACTAAGTGTATTGATGGCTCTTTCATGTCTGCCTCACTCTACTATAAAAGGTCTGCCATTCTATTAAGTACAGAACAATTAATATCTCTACCAACAAGAAGTGAAATTTATTTTATTCTGGGCAGAAGTAGCACTGGAGGTAAAAAATGGGCCAGGTGCTGATGAAATGGCTGAAGCTATGAGAGTGGGTCAGACTGCGTTGTTGTGCTGGGTCATATTGAGTTCACTGGTTCATATACTGTGATAGATACTGCTCACTTGTTTTTTATACCCTGAACAGGACAATGGAATGATACTCTGGTCTGTGTTCTGCAGTTTCCTCAATGGGACGCCTCAAAAATAAAGTAAAATTAACCACATGCTGTTACAGGCCACACTTTAAATGTGGGGCTCCTAGTTTATCTTCATATTGCTAATTGCTATGTCTATTCAAACATTTTTGAAATATGTAATAGAAAATTACAAAGAAGGGGGAGAGGGTAATGTGACTTCTGTTTTCAGGGTATAGTTTCTCTTTGTTTAAAATATAGTATAAATAATCATAATAATTTGCTTTACTATCAAATACCTTAAAAATACTTATTGTAAGCAATGAGCATTTCTGTGCTTGACAGGTCCACGTGACAACAGCAAAATGGGAATCCTCTACATCCTTGTTCCCAGCATAGCCATTCCCCTGGTGATAGCCTGCCTTTTTTTCCTGGTCTGCATGTGCAGAAACAAGCAGAAGGCATCTGCTGCTACACCACAGCGCCGCCAGCTGATGGCATCTCCCAGCCAAGACATGGAAATGCCGCTCATTAATCAACACAAACAGGTATTTCTTACACAATTTGCTTAGGCCCACATATTTCCAAAGTGCCATGATTTTCAGTGTTTCAGGTTGTCTGTGACTGAATCAAGCCATGCTGTTGGGGACCTAATTTTCATACTGTGCAGGCCACCTACTTCAGGGAAAACCAGGTCTTGCACTTCGTAGCTGTATCTAGAAATCCTGGCCTGGGACAACAGCTTTCATTACACAGTATTTAATGTCATTTGTCTTTACCCATCAATCGCCATTCTGCCTGTTACCTGAGTGACTGGAAAAGTGGTTATTCCTGATCCAGTCTTCAGCCTACAGCTCATTTTTGCTCCTGGCAATCCTCTTTGTCTGTTTAAAGCATGATGCGTGGTGGGGTTTCTTGTTCTAATCCTTCAGCTCAAGACCTCTGGTGTTCTGACCCATAAGTGAATGGAGAGCTAAGATGGGGTGCAACATGTTTCCAAGGCATGTATCACAAAGGATGTTGAACGGAAAATGGCTTTGAACTCATGTCTACAGATGTCAGCTCCTGCCTAGGATTTTCTGGGTCAGCTGACTGATCTCTGCACTAAAATTGTGTTCAGAGCTAATGTTGAATTTTTAATCACAGCATTTACAAGATGCAACCTCTAAAAAACAATGCTTACTTTGGAACAATTGGCAACATCTGCTCAGGAAACTGTAGAATATTTAATGAATATTACCAGCTGTAACAAATTGCTTTTATTTTTTGTGTTAATGTGAATATTTAAAGGCTGCCTCTGAACTGTTCTAGAAATTTTCCAGCCCAGTCTACAGCCTGTTGGACACTAAAATCAGAGATTGTTCCCAAATCACCTGCTAAAACATCTTCCCAGCCTGTCCTGCTGCCTCATGCTGTGGTGCCCTGTGTGTGAAGCTGCACTTCACTTGGTCAGGGACTCCTCCATCCCATGCTGGTCAGGACAGACCCATTACATCACCATCACAAACTCCCTTGCTTCCCTTTCCAGCTGCAGGAGGAAGGTTCTGGGGATTTCTCACTCCTGGGTTTGCAACCTTTTCCTTCAAGTACCAGAGAGAAATTCCTTCTTCCTTCTGCTCCAATTCCACGCCCCTCTTTATTGAAGTGAAGTCAAGATTCCTCAGCAGGGGTACTGTGCTGCCCATGGGCAGGGGCTCTTCCTGTGGAGCATCAGAGAAGAAAAGGCATTACCTGCTACTGCAGACCTGAAAGAGAGAGGTTTTGTTCCTTCTTCTGCTGGAAAGGATGTTTCAGTTCACTCTGAGACTGCCACCTCCTCAACCACCTTGCTTTTCTGACAGACCTCCACTGGGCAGTTCAGGGCTGGTCTGCAGGGAAAGTATAGATGCAGTTAACAGATGTCATTGCTTGACAGATTTCCTCTGAACCCCATATTCATTGAGCTTGCAGGAAATGTGGCCACTCCTTTGTAAAAATAATTATATCCATTATCCTGCAGTATAATTCAATTTATGCTTCTGGTAATAGTGTAACTGATTTCAAGGTTAACTGTGAAATCAATATACTGGTGTGAGCACACACAAAAAACCTGAAAAGTCATTTTGGCCCAATTTGTCTTCCATTTGGAGATCTAACCACTGGGAGATTTTCTTTAATAAGAGATTCTGTTGCTCAGAAAATATTGTGATTTTTTTTACTTACTGTCTTTACTTCATTTCAGGCTAAGCTTAAAGAAATTAATTTGTCCACTGTGCGGTTTATGGAGGAACTAGGAGAGGAGAGGTTTGGCAAAGTCTACAAGGGGCATCTCTTTGGTACAGCACCAGGTGAACAGACACAAGCCGTTGCCATTAAGACGCTTAAAGACAAAGCAGAACTGGCTCTTCGGGAAGAATTTAAACACGAGGCAATGATGAGATCACGATTACAGCACCCAAACATAGTTTGTCTGCTGGGAATAGTGACAAAGGAACAACCTATAAGTATGATATTTAGTTATTGTTCCCACAGTGATCTCCATGAGTTCTTGGTGATGAGATCTCCCCATTCAGATGTTGGCAGCACTGATGATGACAAGACAGTAAAATCCACCCTGGAACCAGCAGACTTTTTTCACATTGTGACTCAGATAGCTGCAGGAATGGAATACCTTTCTAGCCACCATGTTGTCCACAAGGACTTGGCAACTAGAAATATACTGGTGTTCGATAAACTGAATGTGAAAATATCTGATTTGGGCCTTTTCAGGGAAGTTTATGCTGCTGATTACTACAAACTGATGGGAAATTCCCTTCTTCCTATCCGGTGGATGTCCCCTGAGGCTATTATGTATGGCAAGTTTTCTATTGATTCGGATATATGGTCATATGGAGTTGTGCTGTGGGAAGTTTTCAGCTATGGCCTACAGCCTTACTGTGGTTATTCTAACCAGGATGTCATTGAGATGATCAGGAACCGACAGGTTTTGCCATGTCCTGATGACTGCCCCACATGGATATACACTTTGATGTTGGAGTGTTGGAATGAATTTCCCAACAGAAGACCAAGATTTAAGGATATACATAATAGACTAAGAACATGGGGAAACCTTTCTAATTACAACAGCTCAGCGCAAACTTCTGGGGCAAGCAACACCACACAAACAAGTTCTCTCAGCACAAGCCCTGTTAGTAATGTCAGCAATGCTAGATACATTGGACCAAAGCAGAAAACTCCAGCCTTCCCTCAACCTCAGTTCATACAAATGAAAGGCCAGATGAGGCCAATGGTCCCACCTCCTCAGCTCTACATTCCAGTCAATGGTTACCAGCCAATGCCTGCCTATGGTGCTTACTTGCCAAATTTTTATCCCGTCCAAATTCCAATGCAAATGGCTCCTCAGCAAATACCCCCCCAGATCATTCCCAAACCAGGCTCCCACCACAGCGGGAGTGGATCTACCAGCACAGGCTATGTAACAACAGCACCTTCCAATGCGTCGGTGGCCGACAGGGCTGCTCTGCTGTCAGAAGGCACGGATGACACACACAATGGAACGGAAGATATTGCTCAGAACCCTGTCCAGGAGGAGGAGGAAGAAGAGGGCTCTGTGCCTGAAACAGAATTGTTGGGTGATAATGACACACTTCAGATGGACGAAGCAGAAATTCAATCAGAAGCCTAAGGAATTTGGCCTCATTGCTAAGAATTCCACTTCGCTTCCATGCATGGAGACGGTAGATCCTTAGGCTTAACAGAGTGATTTTGATCTGACTCAAAGAAACAAAACTAAAAAAAACAACACCCATTTAAAGTGCAGCAGTAATGATATACCAGGTTTAATGACCATTGCTGCCATCAGATTTTTCAAATATGATGGTATAGAATTGCTGGGTTTAATCTTTTTACTGTCCTACAGTTCTTGAGAGAAGCTGCTTTTCAAATATGTACTGTTGCTGTGCAACATATTGCAGAGTAGCATTGCACATCATGTATATCATGATATGTGAGTGTAATGTTAGTGAATTATGCTTAAACCAATAACACAAAAAGGAATCCAGCTGGTTGCAGAACTGCTCTAAGCATAAAGAAGTGCCCTGGATGTGATGGACAGCTTAGTTTGTAGTATTTATCTCTTCGACAAAATGGACACAAGATTGTTGTTTGCTTTTTGAGTCAGAAAAACTGAGTTGAGAATAATGATCTGTGTTTGTATTACAATAACAAGAAAAGGGAGGAAACTGAACATAAAACTGGCTGTGCTGAGTAAGACCACAGGTCTGTCCAGTCCAGCAGCATGTCTTGAAAGACCGTCGATAATGTCTGCCCAGGGACAGACTGCAAGGGCAACTTCCCTTGTGGAATTTTCCCAGGGTATTTCCCCAGCCTCCAGCAATTTGTGGCTTAGGGTCTTCCCAAGCCTGAAGTGGATTTTTTTTTTCTTCTAAATAGCCCTTGATGGAATTTTCTATCGTGAATTTATCCAAATGATTTTGAGCTCACATAAAGTTAGAGTATCCACAAGAGCTTGTGGAATAACATGAGAGGAGAAAGGATGGTTTTCTTTCATCACTTCGGGTGAGTGACTGTGACAGAAGCTTCCCAATGAGATCATCTGACTGCATTTATGGATGAGAGTATTCCGCCTCTGCTGTGTATTTTCAGCAGCAAACAGCCTTAATACACTGTTAACCAAAAATGGGGATATTGTAGGGGATATTATAGGTGTGCACTAACTTAATAAATCCAACTTTAACTTCATATTGGTTATCAAGTATAGAAAAGGTCTCCACATGTATGTTCCTACATTGTAAAAGTGTTGGGTTTTGTGCGGGGTTATAGACTTACTTGATTTACCACAGTTACTGCTGGATTGCATGTGAAACCATGTTTTTTTTCCTGGCTTTTTAGTAAAAATTATCTTTGAACTTTAGAAGACCAAAATAAGCAATACTGTACAAGGTGCTGTTTTTGTGCTTCTATTTGCAGGATGAATCATGTACAGACCTTTAAATGTAATTTATGTTTTACTGCATTTTATATACATTTTTTCATTGAAATATTTGGACTTTTGAATGAATGACTTTATAACTTAACCATTTACAATATTCACATGTGGTGCAGTTTTATAGTATTGCTGTTTCATTTTGTTAAACATGCAGACAGGTCCATACATTTCATGACCCCTTTCTGTAATACAAGCAGTACACATTCTCATTGTAGCATTGTAGCCAACACACACTATAGCTATAAGCTGTACATCCAACATGGATTATTCAATAAAGTGATGCAAAAAGTATGATGAAGTATGTTATCCTACAGCTGCTGTTTTGTTATGGTACTTTGTGGAAATAGAAGTGGCCACAGTTGCTTAAGTTACAGGTTTCACACCTAAACTGCAACTTTCATTTTATTACATTGGGATTCACTTGTAAGTCGTGTATCATTGTGATCCACACCCTGTGTTCAAGGTATGGCAGCATTACTTATTTCCAGCATTTCACCTGGACTTGGAAATGCACTGGTAGGAAGAAAATCTGAAAGCTTTATTACTTGTGTTAATATAATGCAGCTTTGGGTGCTTTTACTAAATAAAGGACAAATTAAAAAAAAAAAAAGGTGAAATTTATTTACATGAAGTTCTTTGTTTTTTCTAGGTTTTTTGATTTCAGAAAAATGAACTTGATAAATCAACTACATTGTCTTTCTTTGTTCCTTTGCTAAATTGCTTCAGAGTAGTGGAGAGTAAACTGTCCAGTTACAGCACAGATTTGTCAGTGAGAGAAAAGATGTAGTAAGCGAATGAGTGGCAGTCAATGGAAGCTTCTGTACAGCACTGCTTGAAGTTCAGCCTGTTTCTAGTAATCAAAGAACATTACAACTTTGCATGCTTTGAGTACAGTTTGGGAAACTCCTAATTGTCTTCTTTAAGCCTCATAAATTCACTACAGACAGAAAACAAAAGGTCAGATTCCTATACATCCCCACTAATGTGGATGTGCTCTCAAAGTTATAGTTGAGGAGCAATACATAATTTTCTTAGGTCAGCCTTGGTAATACACATAGTACTGCAGAGGGGTATTCCCCCTCTGTAGATGTGGGTAAACTCATCTGAGCTGCCAGGATTGGAGCCATGACAGCATGCAAACACCTCCTTTGCACTTAAGGTGAGCATTGCTGCACAAGCACCACTGCCAACATGTTAGTGGCTACTGTAAGTCATATGGATTGGCAGTAACTTCTTGTTCTGCAGCTTCCCAGACTGCTCTTGCCTGTGATACCTGCTGGACAGTCCCACCTGGTGTCAGAGTCTGCCTTTCCTCCTCAGGACTTGGAAGCAAGGCCAAGGGAAATCAGGGAAGGGAGAAGAGGTAAGTGGATAGAACAAGGTGGTAAGGTGGCAATAATGAGGGAAAGGTTGGGGCTGGAGTCAGAAAAACCCAGCACAATACTTCTCAATTGGGCTTGCAAATGTACTTCTTCCTGCCAAGTCCAGCAAAGCTGGGACTTTTCTTGAGGGTGGAACAGTTTTTCTAAGCAGCAAATACATGTCTCAATGTCCAGGAAAGGGCAAGGTGCTTTTGAGAAGACTGTGGGGTGCTTCAAAGGTTTTCTCTTGCTTCTAGTACCCTTCTCTGTCTATATGATTTTCGTAAGAAGACTGGGTTTGACCTTAGAAAAAGTGGATTGAGCATTGACACTGTCCACAGCAGCCCACTGGTGAGGCAGGAAGGTCCCTGTTTGCAAAAGCATATAGGGTAGATGGGAGATGGATTTGCAATCACAGGGCAGGAAAACTGAGTAATGGTTCCTATACTGAATGGGGAAACTGCCTATAGATGTGTCACTAGCTCCAGTTTGACTCCTGCTGTGATATTGTCTGAGATCTGCATTATTGCTGGGTCTTTTCTTCTGTTGTACCCATTGAGACTGTAGGGAAGACAAAGATGTAACGACTGCAGTATAGGCAGCTGTGTAAGAACAGAGGATTCACCCACAACGCTAGGTACAAACATTATTGCAAACTTTGGTAGCCAGGTTCATTCCTTCATCTAAATGTCACTACTCTTAGTTGCATCTGGTGATTTCCCTAAAGACTTATCCAGAGGAGCAAGCTCCCTGCTGAGATAAGAATCCTTTGCTTCCTGTATCTGCCATGGCTGTGAACATCGTAGTGAGTCATGGGGAATTTACTTCACAGTAACAGTACCTCAAACTTTTATTAGAGAGATGAATTTGAATTTTTTTCTCACTTCTTATCTGAGGAGTTCATCAGATTTCAGTGGCTTTTGTGTTCAGAGGAATCACCTCACTTCAGCTATGTTGGAATTAAGGGGAAACATCTGATGCTTTCTGGAAAAGAGCTCAGGAACGTTTGCTGAGTAGGAGCACTCTCAAAAGATGTCAGACCTTGAGGTGTTTGACAGAACAGATGTAAAGAGGAGGAACACCCAGTTGCAAGTACAGTAGTATCTTCAAATAAACCTTAAGTCATAGTTTCACCATGCACAGAAAGTAATTTTCTTTCTAGACAGGCAAATGATGCTGCTAACTGTTCTCCAATACAGCATTTCAGTTATCCAAAATATGAAGAAAAAATCAATGGGCAAAACCATCCTCTTTTTGAGGAGGGGGACTAAATTAATATTGTATGGAACAGTGTATGTTCCTGTTCTATAAATAAATCTACAAAATGTTAGTGGAATCCATTACTAGAATCAAGTTTTGAGGATTTGCTCTAACAGTGGAAAAGTGATATTAGAAGAATAGTAGCACACAGCACAAACAATGACATGGCCCAGTGTATGATTTTAGTTCCACCTTAGCAGAAAACTGAATTTTGTTACTTGTTTTTCAAAAGGGACCCTGTACAGTCTCTGTTTTGCACAACTTCCAGATACGACAAGTTTTTGTCTCCTTCAATCACCAGTATGAATTCTAAACAATCTAAGGACATTTAGGCAATACTAAATGTGTTCACTTGGCAAGGTGTAAACCAAGTCTGTGGTATCTGGGTCAGTCAGATCTTTCTCTAGACCAAAATGTACTGTTGTCTGCTGTGACAAAATATAGGAGAATTGGTGCAGCAGGATTGCCTTTCCAGAAAAATGCTGTAAAAACATTTTGCACCTACTGTTCCTGGCTTGTGCTATGATTCATGTTGTAAAGTTGGAGTGCCTGGACTCTGTAACAACAACTCCTTCTTAAAAAATAGACAGTGGGGGATCCTAACACTGGGTTGCCAGTGCAGAAGACTGGGTCACCTGGCTTGCTTTGTGACCTCAAGTAGAAGGCAGCCCCTGCATGTGTTTGTGTGCACACATGCCTGAGCTTGCAAGAAAAAAATATACTGGAATATAAGGCAACAGCTCCGTGTTCGGGGTCAAATGAAATGTATGAACACACTTGCACATTTATGCATACTCCAGCACATACAGACATGAACCTGCAGTGACCAATGCACATTCAGGTGGTTTCAGTTCATTGGGGGGTATTTTTCTCTTTGCCTTCTGTGATGTGCTGTTGTCCCAGGGCTGTGTGAGATCTTTTGCAGCCCTCAATCCAAATCCAGATTCTCCTGGTGTGAAGTGTTTCCTGGGCACTGCTTCAAGTCAGTCACAGTCCTTGGAGCAGACTCACAGGGGAAACCTTACATGAGGAATCCTGTAGCAGTACCCATGGAGTACTGCCTCCATGTAGAACTTGCAGAGAAAGTTTTCACTCTCACAGTGTCTCTCTTTTCCTATGACACCTGTGCTGAGGGTCTTGGTTCACTCCCTGACTCAGGCCCCATCCAGGCCCCATTTTTGCTTAAAATGAAAAAATATGGTTCTAAGTCTTAGCTGAATACCTCAAGATTGCACAAGCAGGGGGAAGTAATGTAACAGAGGTTATGGCAGGAGCTGGAAATAGTATGGGGTTCTCAGGGCTGTAAATCTTCAGGAGAGTCGGAATTTAAAATAATACAATACTGAGGGAACTCAGAATCCCATGTAGCTACTTCTCATTTCTATTGATCTGAAAGAGGAACTTTACTTTATCTCGATTACAGTGTACCTGATGGTTTAACTGTCCTTTTTAAAACCTCTGTCTAAAACTGAAATAATCCATCTGTTCAGTAGGTTGTTAACTTTAAAAGCAGTGGAATTAGAGGAGGGAATTTAAATTAAAATTACCATATTCATTTAATTGAATGTTTATTCCATACAGCAAGTAATAAATAATCATCATGGAGATTTACAGAAAGTGCTTTTGTTGCTGCATATTTTATTTCTGTTACTGAAGAATAATTTTTTTGTAGGAGCCACCCTCCACCTAGACTTCTTGCAAATTTCTTTTCAAACTAATAAACTAGTCACTGGAGATGTTCAGAGCTGTTGTAGTTTTGATTCGTAACAATCAGTATTAAAAATCTTATCAAGAAGTTTAATTCTTCATCTGCTTTAGAAATAGCTATTTGATATACACCAGCAATGTCTAAAGAAATTCCTTTCAGAATGAAAAAATAATTAACAGATGGGGTGGTGGGTAGGAAAACAGGCAGCAAACTGAAGAAATAATTGGGACTGTCTCTAAGTAATTTAAAACCAGAAATATTTAAGGTACATTAATTTAATTTAGATATAATATTACTTCAGCTGAGGCTGATAACTCTCAAATGTAGTCTGAGGTATTACAGTTATGATAAAGATCATTGTCTTGCTCTGTTGTTAATCCTATGGATACTTCTTCATAACTTGATGTGGTTCTCCATTTAATTACTTTCATATCAGATTTACATTAAATATTTTTATGAGAATTAACCTGAAGTGTTGGGAGAAATATCTGGCAAAATGCTAGCAGCCATGTGCTTTTCATACCAAAGAAGGGATGCTGTGCTCCATTTTTGTTCCATCGTCTTGCGTCCACACCAAATGTCTCTCCTCAGTGAATCCTTTTCTTCCCAGCTCAGCTGATAATTTCACAACAAATTACTGAGGAAACCTTTCAAACTGTATACTGCTAACACTGAGCACTTTCTTTATGAAGGGAAGGTATTTCATGCTCTCTTTGCTTCCTCTGTTCCTTATGCCTTTAATATATCCCTCTCCCTTGTCCTCTCTTAGATATTTCTCAGAGGACAACCACAGCATTCTCTACTACATCTCCTCTACTTGAAATACTGTTCTCTTAAGACTAAAAGACAACATTTATGTATTTATAAATAGATATATTCACAAATAGACTCAGTCTTGACATTTTGAGAAGCCAGTGAAAGAGTAAGAATTTTGCTGTTCACTAACTTGCAGACTCAAACATTCCCAAATGAAAGGGTGTGTGGAAGAAAGATCTTTGGTTTTCAGCACAAGTTCACTCCTGACTTTGCTGTGGCCTACAATTTTGCATCCTATAAAATGTAAGTGCTGGATGTGCATTGACATTTTTCCGTGTCTTTGCTTATAATTAGGAAATATATTTGTGATTTCTTTACCTGTTCTTCTATCCAGATATCTGCTGTAACAGTCCTCTGCTGTTGGTGTCTGCTACTTTTGTGGAGATACCTTCCCCACTTTAGAAGAAGCAAATCCAACCAAACCAGTGAGGAATTCACCTCCAAAACAGACAGGATGCTTTGAGCTCAAGCCTCCTCCTTGCTCTGGGACACCCAGCAAAAGCCACAGCAGGGAATGGTGCGGACACTCCTTACCCCCCTCAGCCTCAAGCCAATTTTTTTGGCGGACTGTGTTGGAGGTGCTAAGACACTGAGATAGTGCTGGATGAGGGCAGGAAGCTGGGACTGAGTATTTTTCCTAATCATGTTTGTTTGAGAAATGGGGTTAATTCTGCGCTGAATGCCCATGTCTGTCACTTGGCGCCGTGTGGGACCTCATGTAAGATGTTTAGGTTTCTGTTACTGTTTCTCCCGTAAAAAACAAACTTGCAGGTGCTCCTACAGGCATTGTGAAGGGAAATGCATAGGATACAAATTCTTACTGCCGGCAAGATTAGCATCCTGATGGTGGGTGAGGCTTTATGCAAGACATGGCATAAAGGCATTACAGAAAGGCATCCTCTGTTCCCCAGGAGATCAGTGGATTAAGAGGCTGCTGGGACCCCTGGCCTTGGTGCAGGCTGCCTGACCATAGATACACCATGTGCAGATGTAGCACTTCCTCTGGGGTGAGCTGGTCTGAAATGAGTGGGTACATCTTATCATGACAAATGGTTTTGAGGCCTGAACTAAAGCCAGTTGAAGTTACTGAGAAAAACTCTTCAGCTTCAAAGGGGTTTGGATTAAGGCCATAAGAAATTTTCACCTTGTTTTTTTAAACACTTCCCAACTTGTAATTGACATTGTGCTCAAAGCATGGTTTAAAAATCTAATTTTTCTTTTAAAGCTTCTCTATCAGACGGTAAAGAGAGTATGGTTTTTTGAATAAATTTTAAACTCTGCGTTTTTTTCTTTCTTTTTTTTCCATGTGGCAGTGTGACATTATAATGCCTTAAATTGTTTTGTGCATACCAAAAAGTACTCATGGTACATACTGTAATTTCTTGTAATCATTTTGTTCGCTAGCCTATGCCCTTGGGAAAAATAGTTGCCAAAATAACATTCATGAAAACCTCTTTTTTTTTTCGACTTTGCTTGGAAATCCACATACTTATTTGCAATTTTCTGATTTTAGTAAGTGGGAGTTAATATACCTACCTTGTTCATGCATTTTAAAGTGTGCTAACATACAAGGGTCTTTTGGGGGAAGGGGAGGGAGAGTTCGAATTCTGCCTCTTTGGAAGAGGTCCACCTCCACTCTGAGGTGCATATCTGACAGACTATGCCTGAGCAAGCAAGGTTTTCTTTGTCCCATGGCAACATTTATTGAAAACAGACAACATCGCAGGAGTCTGTGGACCCAGGAGCATGGGGGATAAAACAGGGGCCACATCCCACCCGAGTACCTCCTGGCCAATCTGGACCCTCCCCTGCTGGCCCCTGGCTATAGAGTCTTTATTCCTTTCTTCCAAGGGCCTGATATCTGCTGTGTGTCCCATGGCACTGAGCACTGCGGACCACTGTGGAACACCATGTGGCTCCAGGGAATGTGGTGGTGGACACTAACAGCTGCCCAGCACCACAGCAAAACATCATGTTGGGTGGGGATACAGACCCCATCTCGGAGGTTGGTGAGATTTCACCTGGCCTGCTCCAGAAAATGCACCCAACGGTGAGGAGATGCTTGTCTTCATCCTGCCAGGGATCTGCTCTCCCAGCAAATTTCAGGCAGGGTTGTTAGTGCTGCCTCTCTCCAGGACAGAAGGACAGTCCTGCAAACCCTCTCCTGCTGCTGCAGCACTTCTGCTTCTGAATGGCTCCTGAAACATGCCACAGTGAGGCAGGAAGACACTTTCTGGGGTAGCAGAAGGCATTTTGTGCAAGTAAAATGCAGGGTTTCAATGAACTGATGAATTTTTTATAAAAATCAGTTTACTTGATCTTTTTGTGTGTTTAATACACACGGTCATTATGCTAGTGCTTAATGTGGACCTTTGATAACATTACTTTCACGTTTACCTAGGTTATTTTCTTTGAGTTGCAGCTTTCCAAGACACTGTTACCAGTGTGTGTTCTTGCGTGCACACTTTCACCTAGTGTTGCTTCCTGATTGGTTTTGCTGGTGTAATATTTCTGCTAGGCCTCTGAGGAAGTGCTAAACCTCTTCAAAATTTTTTCACAGAAATTTTGCTAAAACCAGGGTAATTTTAAACTTGACCTTGACGTGAATTGCACATACATGAAATTCTTACTT
>NW_008239759.1:557057-592965 GCF_000691975.1 Corvus brachyrhynchos
TTAGATCCCTGCTGTACACACATGTGCATACCTCTGTACTTTCACAGGGCTGAGCAGACTATTGAATGAATACATACTTGCAAAACTGGCCAATATTTTCTACTGTTTTAGAAGCTGTATTAAAAAAACTGAATGTCATTCTCACGTAACACAGTCAAATACAATTTTGTTTTGGCAAAGGGTGCACTGTCAACACTTTTTAAAAGGGATTTTAAAACTAATGCTTTTTAAAATTTGTATAAAAATTAAACAATATCCCTGGAAAAGTTTCAAGGAAAAGACTGAGCAGTAAGTTTCAGGAATGGAATCCAGTGAGCTATTGGGAAAAAATTTCTTGTGTTTTGAGCTGTACATTGACATTTCACCTGGCATTATAAATTCTTATGAATTAAGGAAATTGTAAATTATTAACTTGTCCTTTTGCTTTTATATATCATAGCCTCTCTTTTCAGTGTAGTCTTCTGCACTGATGTTGATTAGAAGATACAAATTCAGGTAGCAACCTCAAGAATTTTCTTTTGTATTGCATTGTTTTGCTTATGCCACAGTCTTATTCTTGTAGGGAGATCCCAGTCACATTTGACAAAGCAAAGTGAGAAGCAGCAGTGAACTCAGCTGATGAACTCCGACGTAACTATTCTGTTTTGTTGAACTCAGGAAGAGAGTGCTCTATCACCGGTTCTTTAGGCTGAATCCTGACTGTCACAAGGTTTGGCATTTCTGATCAATCATATATAGTTTGAAAATCTTCCAATTTTGACAGCTGGCTAAACAGGAAAGAAGTTGGCATATTGGAAATAAAATAACACTAAAAGATGTGATAGACAACCCTTTAAAGAGTTAACGCTGATGCTCCACCAAAACCATGTGTAGGTCTCATTTCTTCAAGAAAAAAGATAAGGAGGAAGGAGATTCCTTGTAATATTTTATATTTATTCTTTGCTATTCTTTTACATATAAGCCCAGATCTTATAAGACTTGTAAATACATTTTTAACAGAAGACACAAAATTAATTCCTGGGGCTAATTCTTGCCACTAATGCTAAACACAATCTTCAGAATTGAGACCTGTGATGTAATAAGAGGGGACAATGTCCTAAGAGTCATGTTTAAAAAATTCATTTTCTCCATTACTTTGGAATGTTACTGAGTATGTATTACTGAACACTGCTGCCAGTGCAGAAATTACGTCTCATTAAAGGTAATGGCCATGCTTTCTTGGTCCTCGCTGTTTATTGTGCCACAGGTGGCAGCAGGGGCCATTGGTCACATAAGCAAACTGGAGGAAAGAGATGTGTAGCTAGAGACAGTGACAGCCTTTGTAGCAACATTTTATTTTTCTGCAGGCATCACTAGAGGTTGTGATGTATTTCAAGATGTATTGCAATAAGTGCAGCTTTGACCTGTGACTTTTTGGTTGGAGAGGATAAGAATTTTTTGCCCAAAAATTACCCTTCATTATCAAATGAAGTAGGAGTGCAGTTGTAGGAACAAGGGGGAAGTTTCACTGAAACTATTTTTCATGGAAATACAGAGATGTTTTGAACATTGTTATATGTCTGCAGTGGCAGACTTTTGGAAGTATGTGTGCAATAGGACAGTGTTAAGTAACTGTAGAAGCAATGAAGAAAATGCAATTATAGAAATCATAAATCACAGAAACTTCTAAGAAATATGCCAGCTGTATTTACAAGTGCAAGATAGGATAAGAGAGATACATCGTGAGATGTTTCATGGTTGTACTTTTGAAATCAGTTTGCACATGTGCTTCCATATAATTGAGGACTTACAGACTTCTGCATTACAGTATTCCATAATAGGATGAAACCACTTACATAACTGTGCATCACCATGCCTTGATTTACCAGCAGACCCTCAACAAATTTTTTAACAGACCAAAGGTCACGCATTTTTCTCTGAAGCTTAAACCTATTATCAGTAATCCTGAAACTAGGCACTGTTGTTAAAAACAATTGAAGCAATATTTATATGTTGTCAACTGATTTCCCAATCTTTGAAATAAAGAATGTTTGAAACCACTAGGATTTAATAAAATGAAGGGCACTGAACAAGGCAGATGCTTTTTGGAATATCCCAGAGTTGTGATAGTAAGACAGATTTGCCCATATGTTTCATTTCACACTTTCTCAAAGGTTTTTATTGATTTGGTTAAAGTGTTGTATGAGCATAGCATTGCCAATAGCAGAGTATTAAGATGTGTTACCCATGATGGCACTGTAACTATGAGTTTATTTGGAATCTTTTGTTATGTAACAAAACATCTTGTGTTGACAATTGTATGACAGCCTTATGGAAAACTAGGTGATTGAGTTGATCGTTTACTGCCTAGTTTATCTCCTTTAAAATGAAGCTCTTTACTTGGGTAAAACAGTTGCTAGAGCAGTAATTTTGATTTACCTGTACACCAGTCTTCTCAGCCTCCCCCTTTGCACCTTGTCTCTCATTCTACTGAGAGTGGTCTGTTATTGCAGATGACACTTCGGTATAGGTCCACCTTTATTGCTAGTCCCATAAATTTTATTTGCAGCTATGTACATATTTTTGGAATCCACACATAATCTATTATACTTCATGTTTCTTCCGCAGTTTTCCTTGTATCTCCAGTAGGTTTACTTATAAGACATTGTTTTTACCATTTACCTCTCTTTAATTAAAGAATTTGTGTTTCTGCATCTTGATGATACACTTTCTCTGGTGACAAAGGAACATTCTATTAAACAGTTTCAGTAGACAAGGCAAATATAAATACAATGAAAACATGATCCAAAAGAATACACAGAGATATCAATAGCCATATACCTATACAGCTTATATCTGTAGTTTCTATTTTTTATAAATTGAAGTACACTTACAGCAGTGTCATATTCACTTGTAACTCTCGGTTTAGATCAGCCTTCTTGCTGAAATACTGTGAAATAAGTGGAATATGTTGCTCCTTCTTTATATTCATGTCCTTTTTAGTTTTAGAAAATGTCACATTTACATTCACATCAGAGATAAGTGTGTGATGCTCCATTTTTTCAACATAATAATTAAATACCATATAATCACCTTGGTGACACTATTGCACAGAAACATTCCCCTTCAGCATTATCATGGTCAGAAACAGTAACGGTGCTATGTTTGTCAACTTCCACAGATGGAGGCTTTAATTAAAGTACTTATCTATTACACCAAATAAATCTTCCAAATAAATAGATATTGACTCATCAGTGTTTTCTGAAAGTATAAGAATTTTTCATGCCTACATTTACAAAGCTTTTATTTTTCCCATTATCTGTAAATGGGTCTTGCATTTAAATGAGGTAATTCTCTAGGGAGGGACAAAGGAACTTAACAAACTTTGTTTTCTTTTATGCTCCATTAAGTCAGTGTTTTCCTTCCCTCCTCCCTCTCTCCTTTAAAAAGCAAGTAAATGTTTATTTTGGAGCAAAATGAAGGCAGCCCCTCTACCACACTTTTTTTACTTCTTTTTCTCTGGTGCATAGGGTCAGGGGCTGCAAAGTTGCCTTTTGGTTTTTGGTCTGGGGTCGTAAAATACTCATTTGGTAGACCTTTGCCTCATCAAGTAGGCATAAAACAGCTAAGAAAAACAAACCATTTAAGACTGTGCTGTCTGGACTCTGTACATAAGTATTTTGTGCTTTCAGCTGTTGACCATGAAATGTCTGCTCATGTGGAAAAAAAAAGGGTGCAGAAGAATTAACTCCCCTCTTTCCCAAACCTTTTTAAAATGAGGATACTTTAGTGAGTTCACTCAAACTGAGGAAGCTTTTTGGCTTTTTTGTGGAAAGGCTGGCAGTAATTCAAAAACGTCCCTGAAATTTCAAAAACCAGCTAGATAAAAATTTAAACATTATGGAGTCTAAAACCTTATTGAAGTCTAAGAATTATCTTGCATATTAAGTTTAAATCTAGTTAGTGTGGGTCTAGATAATTTTTGTTTTACATTCTGTTCCCTGTATGTTCAATAGATCTGCAACCCCCTTGATTAACCTTAGCAAACCTTTTTAGAAACAAGACACTGAAGCTCCATTAAAAAAAACCTCAAATTTGCAGTTGCAGGTTTAAATCTGTGTAGTGTATATCAATTTCTTTAAAATAATTCTGAAGGCATGAGTAGTGTCTGAAATTTAATTTGTGTTGGTTTCCAACATTTCAGTGTAGCATTTCATTCTCAGCACTTGTTTGTTATTTTGAAAAAATTTTCCAAAGTTTTTACAAACTTAGCTTTTCAGGCTTATATTTTCCATTCTTATTCTTTGTGTTAAAAACCAAACCAAAACAAAACAAAAAAACCCAACAGCCTAGCAGGTGCTAGAAAAAATGGATGAGTAAAGCAGAGGCAAGTTCCCAAACTAATCATAATTGTGGTCTCCTGAGTTTAGTGTAGGCCACTGGGTAGTACCTCTAGCTGGTTGAGCATTTAGCAGAAAGACTAACACAAGAACCCTCCTACTCAAGTTCAAACCCTCTGCACTTTGTTTAAAGATAATTTAAAACTGTATTTGAAAAAAAAAGTTATGTTTTCTTAATTTGTAATTTCCTGTTTCAGGATGAATATTCTGCATGGCTGCTGCAGCTAAATAGCTTGGATATTTAGCCTGTTGCCTTTGCTTAGTGACATTGCAGTAAAGACTTGCAAATATCCATATGGCTATAAAAAATTGTCAGTCCCATATTCAGAAGAAGTTTGTTCCTTTTTCTTTCTCTATTCAAAGGATTGGATTTTACCAGAAGACCAACCAAGCTACAGTTATAAACTGTAGCTTCTGATATGTACTTCATATTTCATCTTACAGTGTCTCTTTAAATTTTGTACATTTTTTTTACGAGAAGTGAGCTTAATGACCATTTGCTAGTAAGTTTAATAATTATATTTCATGTGTTTGGTGTTTTTCTTTTCAATATGAAGATGTCATGGTTTTACATAGAAAGTGCAATATATTTGCTTTTATTCATGCATGACTTCTTTTGTCTTCTTAAATGTAATTACTGGAAGAATTGTCAGTGGCATAAGACTGAGTCTGTAGGTTACTGCTCAGATCTATAATGCTTTTTGAAATTTTTTTAATAATATGAACTTAATGCATAAGTTTAAACTTCACAGGTGTTACAAACACATGTGCTCTTACTACGTATAAACTTGGGTTTTATATAACTCTGGTAGAGGAGTTCCCCACAAAAATCCACAATTTCAATACATACCTAATATTTCTCAATTAATTCTGAAATGCATTTTCTGTTTAAATGAAGTCTTGAGAATCCTGCTTTGATGCATTAATTTCTTTCAGTGCCTGATTTTGAGAGTCATGTAAGGATGATGATTTATAATGATGTTCATTTAATGTGATTAATTTCTTAGTAGTCTCAGAGCACTTTATAGTTGGAGAATTATACTTCAAATTAATTTAAAAATTAAACAGTAAAGTAGTGAAAATCATCTGCTATTCATCAAGTATAAAAAGTTCTCATCTAAGAAATAATTTATAACTGTCTGAGAAAGGATCCCTAAAACACTCAGTAAATATGCATTACTGTCCTGTCATTGCATCAGCTTATAATAACAAGAATCTTGAACTTTGAAGCTGACACCATTTCCACTGCAACAGATGAGGGCATTGTGGCAATGTCATGTCCATGGGGGCATAGATGGTCATAGCCTCTTCTTTATTCACACAGGTTAGGCACCAAAGTGAGTTGTGGTTCCTTGTGGAAGGACTAGAGGAACTGTAAGTCACCTCCATGTTCTCTCTGAGGCAAGTGATGACATACCACCACTGCTTTATATACAAGGAGATTAAATAGAAGAAACAAAACACGTCAAGAAGCATTGCAGGAATGAATTGAAAAAAAAAATCCTGACAGCAAGTAAGAGAGTAGTGAGGAAGAGTTTAGGCATTGTCCATAAAAGAATATGGAAAATTGGCAGGCTTTACAGTGGCAAAATTAAATTTGTACTGCTTTCCACTCTGTTAACCTTATACAACCAACACAGCTGTGAGGGCGCAATCCAGCTCTCCTCCCTTTCTTCACTAACAAAACAGTTTGGCAATTTCCATTTAGGTCTGTGTGTGCGTTCCTTCTGACGACATTGCAGTTGCACAGCTATTACTAATGACATAATCTGAATACTGTGGTTCTATTTACATGTTATTAACCATCTAATTTGTCTTGCAGAATTGTTATTACTGCTGATTATGTACTTCAGTTCCTTGAGTATGGGTCCATTAACATAGTTATCAAATTGTCCTTTGATTCCAGCTGACCTCAGAAAACTTCATTGACTTCACTATGTTAAGGGTACTTAGATTTAATTTTTAATGGGCTGTGGGAGCTACAGCTTTACCATGTCTCATACATAATATCTGGCAGAAATCTGAAACCTGGAGAAAAGAAACTATCAGTACTTAATCTTTCAAAGACAGCTTGGAAAACAAGATTTAACAGCATTCTGAAACCTCAAACCCAAGAAAGTTCCCTAGAATCAACTTCGTTTGTTCAAATCTTGAAATTTTCAGTGGTTAGTGTTTCTGTATGCTTAGAGCTGGCAACACAAGAAACTCCAGGTAGCCAGTTCTCTTACCCAATCCTTAAGCCATTTAAGTCCATGTGGTCAAGAGAATGGATCTGGTGTCAGGAAACTATGCTGAGTGTTGTAGGAATCCTCAGCAGGTACAGAGATCTGAGGCAAGGGAGGAAAGTTTCTTGAGGAGTTATCAGGGATAACGTTTTGACAGCAGATTTAACTGTAGTAATTGAATAATGGAGTGAGAGATTTTGACCAGAAAACAATGCTATTTGCAACAGACGTACAGTAGCAGCAAAATATACAAATGGGAAAGCATGGTTATGTGAACCCTTGCTACAAAATACATTACACATTCTGAAAGGAAAAGAGTATAATCTTTTGTACTTGGTCAGCACCTAATTTTATAATCTCATTAATTTTCATGTAACTGGAATATGACTTCACTTCTCCTATTAAAAAAAGTCAACAATAACCACCTACAACAGGTCCAGTTTTGGTAGTGACGTGAAAGATGGTACTGGAGGAAATCTTTCCATAGGCTTATGGTATGGAGAACAGTATGTAAGCTGTGACCCCTGTTAAGAAGCAAATTATTTGTGTCAGAGTAAAACTGACTCATGTCAGCTCTTGAATTAGTGTGACTTGGACAAGGCTTATACTGATAGATCGTAACTCAACACTTTGCTATTTGTAACCTTGCTATTGAGATTGCAAAGCCACTGAAAACAAGGGCATGGAATAAAGGTGGTGAGAGCACTCAGGTAGGAACTTAGGGCTGTATAGTCTCCTAATGTACCACATGCTTGACACCAGGATAACGGGGTCTGGGACTGCACCTTGTTTCTTGTCTGAGACCACTCACAGCAGTGGGTTAACTGTTGATGCTTCTGTGTTTCTTCATACTGCGATTGACCCATATGTAATGAGAGCTTGACACAATCAGAATAACTGCTCTCTTCCACAAGAACTGACACCCCTGTGAAAGGTCCAGTGTGTTTTTTAGCACAGATATTGCAGCAGCATCAAAGCATAAAGGGGTGTTTAAGAGGCCAGAGGAATTTAAATAGTACAATTTGAAGGAGGTCTGTGCAGCGCTATGTTAGCACAGTAGCTTGCCATGTCAAGTGGCTTTTATTTAGCTAACTGCTCAATTTGTTGGTCTTGAAATTGTCTGTAGAGGAGTCTTTACCAAGTGAAATAAAATGCAGTGGTGTAAGAGAGCAATATCTGCTCTAGAAAGAATCAGAAATGTAGCAAAACCTCCTGTTACTTCTGAGAGTGGGATGGAACAGATCCTGAAACGTTTGCTGGATTAGATTGCATCCAGGGAATTCTATTTCATTTCTTTTGCAATGAGTAAATGATGCTGAACTCCACTGTCAACTTGTTTCTTAGCATTCACATGCTGAAGGATATCAAAGGATAACCCTAAAAAAAGGAAATAATTCAAACACTTGCACACGTAGTTTCAAAGTGGAATATAGAGATTAACTTTATTGACTCACATTAATGCTAAAAAGAGCTGCATGGTTAAATCCTCAAGTATTACTGTTATTCTACCACTCACCCACGGGGGTTTCCTGGAGCTTATCACCTGTATTCTTCTGTGAATGTAGTTTAGCGAGTGGTCACAGATTAAAGACATGGGATCTAGAAAATTGTTTATGTTTCCTACTGCCAAAATATCACGGCTGGAGGGGAGAGGACAGAAAGAAGATTTAGGTTGTGTTTCAAATTCTCATGAACTGCAAGTGGACTTGGAACACAAAAGTATCTAACCCCCCTTGCAAAATAACACACTACTGTCTTCTTCTGAGCTATGTATGAGGTAACTCATTCCTGGCTAAGTTTCTGTGGCAAAAGCTGTTTTTAGACTTTTTTTGTGCTTTCTCATTTTCCAATTATACTTAATTGACATTATATTGGATAATGGAAAAAGTTAAATCTGATCTTTCATCCTTGTGGTAATGTGTTCCTGTTTAATTATTGTCATTAGTTTGGGATTTTAATTTGCATTTTAATAAGTTTAATTAAGCAATCAGTGAATATTTATTTTCAGAACAATCAGTTTGTGATTTTGAAAAAAGTACTGGGGAAAAAAAATAGATTCCATCCAGCAGTCCAGGTGAAAATATATGCTTCTGTTGTGCAATGAATTTTAAAAGAAACACAGTATCATTCCATATAAATCTGAACATGAAGATCTAAAAATAGTTTGTAGGAAAGAAATATAAATCAAAGAAAATTAATCAAAGCTTTTTGAAGTACAGTCCTCACAGCATACAGAAAGATAAGACACTGAGTTTAGGTTGACTAATTGAAAATATTTGACTATAAGACATAATCAAATGAGATTACTACCTCATAAGCAGCAGATTTTTTGTGTTGGAAAAAAAGCTGTCTTGAACCACGTTCCTCAGATTTCTTCATATACGTAACCATGTGAAATAGTGTAAGATTGTCTTGCAATTAATAACTTTTCCACGAGATGGCACAAGAAATCAATATTTCTCTATCCATACCCGGAGTCTTAATTCCTGTATTTTGATTCTGACAGACAGGTATGCCCTAATAGCCTACTAAGCAATTACAATATAATGTTCCCAGCTGAGAGCTTGGAATTTGTTATTGTATATTAATAACTGAGAGATAAGCATGTGGCAAGGGGAGCACTTCTTATTTGTTGACTAGGGAACACAGAATAGTATTGCTGTAGCTGAATTGTTTTAACTAATATACATAAATATTCATGGAACTTACATGAATTAAAACACAAAGGCATCTGTTACACCATGAGGGACTTAGTGCTACAATGGGCACTTAATGCTCAATTAGAAAATGACATCTGAAAAAGCCCTCTCAAACCAATCCCTCTTCATGTGGCTAAGATACTAAAATTTGTAATAAAGCCCTGGTGGAGTCTGTTGAAATATTAAGCATAATGAGTTTATGAGGGAACAACCAAAAAAAAAAAAATTACGGGATAGGTAGAGGCAGTTTCCATCCAAATTCTTGGCAAGTTCCACTGAAAGATACTTTCTTAACTGGCTACAGTGAAATGTCTCAGTTTTCCCTGGTCAGATGAGAACGGTTTGAAGGAATAGTAAAGATTATGATAAGAGTACAGTTTTTAACCGGCAAACTGCAAGCATGGCCTAAATGGCATCTGTGAGAAATAACAGTGTGTTGTGACCAAGCTTTGCCCAATCTTTCTGCAGTGGACAGTCTGAGGCTTCTCTTTAGAGATATATAATCATAGGGCTATTTGCAGACATCGGTACCTGGCAAGTTGGTTCTGATGCCTTGAGAGGCCTCCCAGAAACAGAGACTGGACAGGAGTAAGGGAATAAAAGTAGGTATTTATTTGAAAGGCCTTCAAAGGTACCCCCTGGGGACCCTGAAGCTATTCTCGAAAATGGACCCCAAGATGGACCCCAGGTCACGAGTTCTTCACTCTTTTATAGGTTTGGTTCATTTGCATAGCAGGGTTAATTTTCCAATTAAAGCTTCAGTTTTCCCCTCAGCTTACCCACCCTTAGCTGCTCTTTGGTTTATACTTTTGGCCTAGGACAGTCTTGGTGTCCTTGGAAAGCAGGGCCAGAGAGACTTTGTTATGTCTACCTAGTATGAGAGAGTAGAAATTTACAGGCTACAAAAAACTTCAGAGTCACACACCAAGCAGTACAGAATTTGAAAAATATAAAAGCTAAAACCTAAGGAATCAGTTTCCCCCTCTGCATATTCCAGGTTGTGAAAGGACTTTTTTTTTTCTTACAGAAAACACTAGAACATTAATATTTTTATTGCAACTGTTCTGACAAATAAAAATGGTCATATTGGCAAGGGAAGAAATCAGCCTCCCTTTTGTTCTGTGATCCAGGAGCAAGCTATTTTATTCTTTTCCAGTCCTGCTGGTATTGCTGGTCTGATTGCAGAGTCTGAATGGGACATGAGCCCATACCATACCAGCTCATACCAAAAATACATGCCTCTCTAGAAATTAATTTTGTTGTGGCTTGTATTTGACCACCATGGTGTCATACTTTGAGGTGCATGAGTAAAACTTAAAAGCTTCATCTTCTGAAGTGCAATAAATCATTTATTGTTCTTTTTTTGAAATAAGGAAATTTAGGCTTTAGTCTCCTAGTGAGAACCATTACCATGTGTATTACTACAAATAAGCTCAATTATATTAGTTTTAAGTAAATTGCCAGTCTAAAGAGGATTTATGAGAAAGTAAATGCAGGACATGCCTGAACAAAAGCAAATGCAGTGAAGTGTTTCAGTTTATTAAAATCTCTAGATCTTTTGAAATCCCGAATTACATTACAGTAATTACAGAGTCATTAGAAAGGTTTTGTTTTATTACAAATCCTGAAATTCTTTCAGTTCTTTAGACATAGTCTTTTTGTTCTGATAAATATACACTAAGTAAATATCAGCCCTGGACAAAAAACCAAGACAAAACCACCTTGCCACAAGAATGGCATTCAGTGCTTAAATTTAAATTATAATAGTGGTGAAATTCATTTTCACTGCAGTTTAATAATATTGTAGTGCTTTGGACTTGGATGCCATACCCTATCTCCTGAGATCTCAAGAAACTTTACAATTAAACCTTGGGATTGGGAAGTGAAATGACAAGAGTCAAAATAAATGTAGATGTATTAATTTGCCTTGCTTTTAAAGAAAACAACTCTCTCTGTGTGCCTTCCCATAATATTTACTGTCTTCTCCTGTGAAGGTGATGACTTGAAAATGCCTTTTATTTTAGCCTTATTCCACAGAATCATAGTTAGCTGTCTTACTCTTCATTTCAGTATTGTGAAGATTTCCAAGTCCAATTTATAACTTTAAAATCAGGATTTTTATAACCCATTAAACAGATAACATTTATTACATACTGCAGTGACTGACAGAGATTCTAATGCTTCAGAGCCTCTAGATACCCAATAATATAGTCTTAGTGAACACCAGTTGTCCTCAGAACATACCAATTGCGTTTAAAATACAGATTGCTTAAGTGAGTGGTTGACTGCAGCTCAGGCCCACCCCAGATCTCATTCTTCCACCAAATTGGTTTTTTGCTATGCTTTCTCAGGTTGTTTAGATTTTCCTCCCTTTCACCAACTCTATTCTTCAGTAAGGAAGGCATGTCACTACCTCTCAGACCTTCCCCACTACATTTATTACACTGAGAGCCGTCTTTCTCCAGCCACCAGCTTCTGACTTCTTTTAGTTTGAAGATGTGGGGGGGTGGGGGGGCTGTTTTTTCCCTCTTTGTTCACAGTAATAGGTAGTTGCTGTGGTGGTGGAGCTTTGGTGCATTCATGCTGAACTCTACTTATAAGTGGTTTGTTTACAAGAGAGTGTAGCTAGACTATAGATGTGAGATCCTTCAATGGTGAAGACTGGCCCAGGTTTATGGAATGATTTCACCACATTTCTGAACACTTTTCTTTACTAGAACCTGACCAAATTTTGTCCAAATCCTTCCTTCCCCCTCCACAGATTTTGCCTTTTTTGACAACGATGAGATAAAAAACCTGACATTTTATTGCGACAGATCTTTTTTTTCCCTCTTCACTAAAGAGAAACAAGATAGAGAGAGAAATGAATTTTGGGGAAATGATGTGAAGTGAAAGCAGCAGGTTTTGCATAGTTAGGGTAGGAGCTATGTTTCTCAGGCAAAAATCAAAAAAGGGGAACTCAAAGTGAGACAGAGCAAGCCTGCTGGAGTTGTGAGTTACACTTTCTGAGAATAAAAATATCCTCAAATTAACCAGTTCAGCTTACATGAACAGGGGTATGCGTGTGTGTGTGTGTGTGTGTGTGTGTGTGTTTGTGTGCGGGTGTAAACCCACATTCATTTCTTCTTTGTATTTGGAATGTGTAACCAAATACACCTTTTCAGTGTGTTCCAGAGATAAGGAGTTTTTCTGGGACCTGCTTTCAGGGGCACAATAGAGCACAAGGGTACTTCAGAAGTCTCCAAATATTTGAAGACTTTAACCAAGCTTGAACTAGACTGTCTGGAATATGTCCATGACCAGTTAAAGCTGTAGTGAAAGTGATTAGAAAAAATATGCCTGCTTTCTTTGTATTTTCAAATGAAAATACTCTCTAGCTTTCTTTTGTGCAGGAGTGTTTGGCCAGAATCCTTAGGGGATAACTGAGCAGCCAAACCACATGGTAGTTTACTGAGATACTACTAGGTGAATGAATAAATAATGGGTAGATAAATAATTGAGTAATATGTTTTTGGAGCTTTTTTGGTGACATTGTAAACAAAGATTGAAGGTAGTCATTGGGGAAATCTTATTCATCTTATCTAGTACTTGGGATTCATTCCATTAAAATGGAATTCTGAAGTGACTATATGAATAAGAACATACAAGCTTTGTTAATTCCATCTGTATTTCACACATGTAGATCCTGCAAGCTGGGTGTTGTTTTGGCTGGGTACAGAATATCCTGGGCTCAGGGCACTTATGAACATAAACCTTTCATCCAGTCTTCCTACATGCCCTTATTAAGGGTTTATAAAAAGTAAATAAGACTAAGATTCTACTGTGCTCCAATACAGATTACTATGAAATTGGTTACTTGTGTTACATTCCAAGATGTACATTCTCTGCTCTGAGAGCAGGGCTGGCAGGAAGGAAGCACTGTGTGTTAGTGCTTGCACTGATGTGAATGCCCTTAGCAGGGTGAAAGGAAGCAAGGGTTTGCTCTCCTCTGGCCTTTCTCCTCCTCATTATGACAAAACTGAACTCCTTTGTGCTCCTTCCCTTTCCACTATGAAGGACAGCAGTACTGAGACCTGCTCCACCTGAGATGAAGTTGCTCCCCTGCCTGTTGTCACCCAAAGACTGACATTCATCTCCCATAGCCCAGTGGGGAGCTTTAACCTAAAGTCTACTCTGAACTGATATTTTTCTCCAGATGCTGCAAGAAAGGTACCAATAAAAAATAATAAAAAGGTACCAATATTCTTGGGCTCTTTGTGTTATAACACATTTGAGGTCTGTTAGGCCAGTTTCTTTGCACTTTTAATTTTATCAGCTGGCAAAATGAAGATTAGATCTTTGGGAGCAGCTTTGATTGGAGTGTTGGCCCATCCTATGAGAAGGGAACCATAATTGTAGTGGTGACAAGATGTGGTCTGACCTGGTTGCTGCCCAGGTGACTCTCCAACACCCTGTCTTTAATCTGTGTGTCACATCACAAGACAGAGGTAAACCTGTAGCCCTTGGCATTGTGTGGGAAGAGATTTTACAGGCACATTAGCTCATGATCTCTGGCACCCGTGCTACAACCTTGGCACCCTGAGCACTGCCCATGTTCCTCTGCTGCTCCCCGAGCCCTGCAGAATCTTGTAGTGCTCTGGGAGGACCTCCCAGGGCTCGGCTCTTGTATTGACACATGGTCTTCCCTTGTTGAGATACTGCGCACTTCCATTTCCAGTTTGGAAATTTACAGAAAGGGTCCAAGGGAAGAGCATTTGAAAGTGAGGAAGCACACTCATACCTACAGTCTATGTAGCTAGTAGACAATATCATAGCTTCCTAGTCCTTTAATTAATGACAGGTCATTTAATGATGGCAAGAGGAAACATACTCTTCAGTTTCAGAGTTTGCAATGGACTCCGTGCTCAAAGATTGTGACTTCTCTTTCTTAGATGAAAATGTGGAAGTAAGAGTGAAAATAAAAAAGTTTGAAGCAGTAAACCATAAACTGCATTCAGTGGGAAGCACATAAATATACACTGATATACAGCACATATATGTGTGTGTGCTTTGACATGTATATATATTTATATAAATATACACTTATATAGTGTGTTTCAAGCTAGCCAATTGCTCACCTAGAAGATACAGTGTGTCCTTTTTAGACAAAACATTCTGAAGCAGAATACTGCTCTTTTTAACTAGAAAGAAAACAAAATTCTATTTTGGAACAGGTTTGCCTTCTTTTCTCAATAACTTCAGAGTCATTGCTGTCCTTTCTGTGTAGTATTTGCTATTCCTATTTCCATCAAGTATTCCTCATCCCATCACAACACAATTTGGAAAAACTTGGAGGAAAGCCACCAAACAGAAATACACTTTGAGCAAAAGAGAACATTAAAAGTGTTATAGTTTCATCCTCTTTGAATAAAAGGCTTATAACATTGTGTTTGGAAAAGCTATTGGGCTTTTCGGCACTCACTGTCAGGAAAGAGACAATGTCTCTTCTGTTACTCATGTTTATCTGCCAAGAATCTTTTATGAGAGATCACAGGAGACCTTTTTTTTCAAGGCTATAAATTACACAAATAGACTGTTTTATGTAATTTTAGAGGTGAACTAAATGGGAGCTGAAACTGCTGAATGTCTCTGAAAATCAGGCCAATTTTGCTTAAGTACTTCACTTCCATTTCTTCACGTCTGAAACTTTAGTTTGAATCTTAAATATTTTGTGAACATTTAGGCAAATCTGAATCTGCATCAGAATATTATTTTCTGGAGTTTTCTCAGCAGCCCATCTCAGGTTATTTCATCATTATTTTAGCATTTCTTGAGAAGTCAGGTAGTAACAGCATGTAGCATGTGGATTGTAGGGTGCTGCTGGTTTTACATCTGTCTTTGAAGCGAGTTAGACTGACCACAGTGGATATAAGGAGATGAGGTGTGTTTCAGCAAGTGCAAAAAACATTCCTTCCTGATTGTACTCTTCTCCCTCAGTATGCAGGTCATGTACAATGCATGGTGCAGAGTCATTGATGTAATTGTCAATTCCAACATCATGTTATGATGATCTATAAAGGTTCAGTTATCAGAAAAAAATCCAAATAATAGCCCTGTTTTAGACCACTCTAAGACATAGGAGATTCAACATCATTTTGTTACACCTTCAGAACAAAAAATCTGCATGGTTGTAGTTTCTCTGAAAATTAATATCTTACTTTGCAGAAAGAAAGGGATCAACTCACAAGACCTTAAAGTAGTCCAATCCATTATTTTTGCAGATAGATTGATTTACATCCGTAACCAAGCACACTTGATATAAGTAGTTTTGGTGGTTTTTTGGTTTTGCTTTAGTTTGTTTGTTTTTTGTAGTAGTAATATTAGTTTCTTAAAGAATATTATATTGTTATTATTTGGTAAGAACCAAAACATCTAGATTATCAAATTATTAATGAACTTAGTTTTGAGATTTATACATAAGACTAACAAAAACCTAATTATGTACCTGTACATATTTATTAAACAGTTTGTAGCTAATTTCTTTTTAAATGGTCAATGATGCATTTCTAAGTTACTCTGTGATTATTCTTTTCTTTATGGTTGATGACAAATTGTTTCTGAATAGAGCAGGAATTCAATTTAAATGAATGCAAATGGCATTTATAAAAGTACTTCTATTAAGCAGTAGCACTATCATAAATGTACTGGCTATGTAATCCATTCTCTAAAGTTAAAATATGATTTAGACACTAAATGAATGCATCTAGTCAAGCAATTAAGTCGTGTGTACAGAAATGAAAATGAAAGAATTGTGCTCATCACCAAGACCTTCTATTGGCTGGAAGATGTCATGTTCTATAGTCTATGTTCATACAAACTGAAAAAGTTCTAGATTGTGGTGTTCCTTTTTCTCTTAATATCTCATTCAGGCTATCCGTAGTATTGAGCATTGGTCTGAGTTAGTTGGATAAACTGAAAAATATGTTGTCTCTTTATTGGAAAAAAATTCCTCACCATCCCAGTATTACTAGGGGAGTTGCCTGGCTCTGCAATTTGGTTTTAAAACCTTGGCAGAAAACAGGTATATTTTCTTACTTGAAAAATGAAATTTAGTGAGCTTAAAGATTTTGTGTTTTAATTTGCAATTCTTTGTAGGATATCCATACAATTCTGATATTCTCTTGATATTATTTTACTTTTGCAATACATAAAAGATGCCTTTCTGAATATAGACGTGCAAGAAATTAGTTGTTTGATCTAATGTAAACTTGAGAGCAATCTGTATTAGGTAAAGTTTAAAATTACTTCATATGCTCTGAGTTTCGTGCATGTATAAATCAGTAAAATTAAAGATACCTGAGGAAATAATGAAGTTGCATATATTTTTGGACAAGTATAAGTACCTTCTCTAGGCATACATACCATGTATGTCCACTTTTAAGTAAATCAGTGAATGTTAGGTAAGATTTAGGCTTTTACAGAAGTAAATTTGAAGTCTTTTTTGAATAAGTGTGGCCTTAGAAATTTATGTTGGTAATAGTCAGGTTGTAATGAAGTCAGTCCTGTGTAGTTTTATGCAAATGTCCCCTTTCAACTTCACCTATATAAGCTGAACTCTGCAGATAGTTTTTGAGTCAATTTTACATCTGGACAAGAAAATAAAATTGATTCTTATTAAACTGAAACATTGTTTTTGACAATAATTTTTATTTAAAACTTAATTGAAATTATAAAAGCTTTTCTTCTTTTCTCTCCAGATAAAACAGTGAAATGTTGCATTCATTTAAAAATGTTCAAAATCCCTTGTATTTGGTATTCCTTATGCTGGAGGTCATTTGCACACTCATCATCAATGTGAAATGGCATTTTTCAGCAAAATTCATGTGAAAAACACTCCCTTATTTCTTCCTGTGAAGTTCATTGTATTATGCCACATTTATTTGCCTGAACATAGTTTACTGTGTGCAAAAAAGTTATGTGCATAGGGCGTTTCTCATATTTATAGATTCACACTTAACTAGAATGCTTCAAATCAAGGACAACCTAAGTGCATTTAATTTGGGAAAGGGTCTCATTTTTGCAACATAGGAACAGCATGGGAACTTTCTTGAAAATACAGACAGAACATTTTCTATTAAACAGGCAACGAGATATAAATAGGAGGCCTCTGTTTTAGAGCAAATAGAAGATTGGCCTTTTGCATTTCCCCCTTATCAAGAAAATATATAACCTACTTGGCATCTGTTCATGATGATTAATTTATAAAGCGTTAGTGTGAAAGGGCTGTGTGAAGCCATATTTAAGGAATGAAATATGTTCTGATGAAAAAATGCTATTGATGCCTTCTGACTGCTGTGTTTTCAGCAGTTACAGAAGTGCTAACTTTTATAAGGAAGTATACATAAGAACTTCTGAGGTAGGTCTTCTGAAAATGAACAAGGTAAAATACTTCTTTCATATAAAATAGCTAATTAAAAGTGATGTACCATGTCTCAGTATGGCATGAGGACTGGGGCCTCTCTTTCATAGAACACTCAGCTTACAAGGATCCAAGAACTGTTTTGAACCTAAAAGTCTCTTTCCCCCCAATTCTGCTTGCTTGCTAAAATTTGACATATGGACAGCCACAACAGTCTGAATGTTTCCCATGCTCCAGTGACAAGTAGCTATCAGGGTGTGGTCTTAACCACACAGCATGGGAGAAGAGAGGACGCTGCTGCTGTGTATAGTGTCTGGGATGCTTCACAGATATACGCAACTGCACAGATACTTGGCTGAATAAAATCCTGTTTCTTCACACAACAAAGAAACAAAATAAATGTTGGTCAATGGCAAATGCCCATGAAATGGATAATTTTCCAGAATAATTTGTGGCTTGCAGAGCATTAGTGGTTTTGTCAGTTTGTCTGATAGCATCTTCAATCATCTCCAGAGAGAACTTCAACCACTGAACTCATATGTATTGTATGAAGAAACATCTTCTCCTCTTTGCTTTGAAATTGCTACCTACTAGCTTCTTATGAAGTTCACCAGTTTTTCAACAGGGAATAATTATTCAATACATTTCCACTGCTTGTGATAATGTAAAACTATGATATGCCCTATCTGATCTGTTACATGCCTTATCATAAGCAGGCAATATAGTTTTTAGTACCTGGACAAATATAAGACCCTTAAACTGAGAATCTGAGTAGCAATCTGTCTATAACCAATATATATGTGATATATATTTGCCATACAAATATCTTTGTGTGAATTAAGGAGACCAAGACCATATCCAGAATTTGAAATTTCCAGCAGAATACTTGGGCATGTGACAAGTATCATCCAGCATATTGGTTAAAGACATAAATATAGAAAGCTTGCTGATTTTTGCCTTCAGATTTGAAAACTGGATCTCCATGTTCCGTGACTTGCAATTGCCTCAGATTTAATTCTTTTTTAAATGACTGAAAAAGGGTGTAATCCACTGAAAATTCCAAAGGTTATTTGTATTTAGCGAGTTAATGCTGGTAGAAATGTGTATTATGCTGTAATGACTGTAATTATTACATCCAAGGACTCAGGAACCTGTTTTTAACATAGTTTCCTGAAGAAATTATCATTATGCAATCTCTACGTCTGTTTTTCTTTTTGCTTAAGAAATTTAAATCTGTTGACCAATTTTTATCAGCTCTGGAATAGATGTCTCGAAGGAATTTTCCTTTAGTGTCAGTTGAAATTAGTGTCTAAAACAATGTAGAGGGAAGGAAGTGAGAGACCTGAGTCCCCGTAATAGGTAAGTTTTCCCTCACTGATTAACAACCTTAAAGGCCTAATAGCTATGTTGTAAAGATCATTGTGAGGCACAGAAAGAAGAAATGTTAGAAAAATTCCAACAACAAAACAACAACAAGAAAACTCACCTGCATCAGCAGGGAAACCTGTAGGAGAATTCTGGTGGAGCATCTCAAGAGCAACATTTGTTTTAGTGAAGATAATGTTCGGGTTCCACATACTCTATGTGCCCATGCTGCAGAATTCATAAGTGTTTTCACAAAGCTGTTTCGTAAATATCAAACCACATCACAAAAATTTCAGCTTCTCAGCAAAGTAAGTTCACTAAACTGATCTGCAGCAGTATGCTGCATGTATGTGAAATCTAATACTTACTTTGCAGAGCAATAGCCATAAACCCACATTTCGCTAGGAAAAGATCTATTTTGATAGATATTCCATCCAAGCACCTACGCTACTTTCTTTGGAGTGTGGACTGATGCTATGTGAAAGGTAGGCAGGGTCTAACCCAGAGTGTGAGTATAGCTCACCACAAGTTTATTCAGTAATTCTTTAAGCATAAACATGACCAGGTGACAAGTTTGCACTAGGATTAGGCCTTAGTTTTCAGCATAAAAGACGCTGGAAATACTCAACTTTCCCTTCCTCAATAAATCAGGATAACAAGGAAATATGCTGAAATGGTCCCTGTCTCAGCTGATGAGAGGTGTGCACACATGTACAACAAAATGATGAGTCAGGGACATGACAGGCACCTCCTTGGTCTTCTGACTGCTGGTGTCATCTGTGTGGCTCAGATGAGATCTTTCACAGCTCTGCTGAAAGACGGAGCAATTTGTCATCACACCATAAAAATGATCTTTCTTCAGTGACTGTGATCCTGGGCTGCTGACTCTGTGTGTCTTAGTGTACACTTTTGAGGTTACGTCCACTATTTCAATTTGTAAGAAAATTATCTTTGGTCTCCTTTTAGAGAAGGGCTTTTGGAGCCTGGCCCAGACCAGGGCTGTGCAGCCTGGTGATGCTACAAGTGGCAGAGGGCTGTCCACTTCTGGGGGAAGAGCTGCCAAGCCTGCTGCCACCCTAAGCATCACCCCTGCTGCTGTGGACAGGCTGCATCCTGCACCAGGGCTCATGAGACAAGTCCGTTGCCTTGCGCATGAAACGTTAGAGTGTTTAATGAAGACATAATGGAGTTGGACAGAAAGTCTCTTGGGATTACATTATAGACACCTAATCTGTTGCTAAATTACTTTGTAGTTCATCTCTTACTGGATATGGCCTATAAGCACAATAAGCTCTTTTGGTGCATCCTGAAATACAGAGAGAATGAAGATGATCATATTTTTCTACATCCTGTCTTATCCTTCCCTTTTAGACTTTCTTAAGATTTTCTTGAAAAGCTTTTCAAGGGCAAGTGAAAGAAGACTAAAATTATACTTTGAATAGAATGGCATGAATCACACACACAACTATTCAGATGAAATTTTAGCTGTATAAGCAATTTTTTCCAGTCATGTCATCTTCAGCTCTGGAGCCAGATGAGAAAATATTTGCACATCCTGTGTTTTTGATATATAAAGCAATGTCACTGCAGTGTAAAACAGGTTAAAAATGCAGTTTCAATTTTTTTTGTATGGTCTGCCTTCTTTACAACGTGTTTAACTTTCCCAGACATTACTGTGTGCATTGTGGAAAGTGAAGGCAAAAACCTACGATGTATCTCTTTACACAAATAATCATTCTACAAAACCGATACCTTTCAGAAAATGTTCCAGGAATCCCCATGTTCTAAGTGCTTCAGAAACAGAGTCATGGGCAATTGATAGCAGCTGAAAATAGTTCCACATATCCTCTTACAATTCTAGAGTTAATGCCTCAGTTATGTGTTATAGATTTGAATTTCAAGAGGGCACTTACTTTTTCATGATAAAAACATTTCTGGACAGCATTTTGGAACATATAATTCAGTGCAGGATTGTGTTGATATATGATGTGTATAAAAAAGCAAGTCAGGTTGATCATTTCTATTCAACATAAATTGTATAGAAAAAAGGAGAAATATTTTGCTGGAAAAGACAAAACAGACCACATTTCTACCTTTCATTCTTCAACATGGAATGCTGAAAAAATAAAATGTGATTTCATAATGTTATATTCACTGCTTTTGGAAATGCTCAGACACTTCACAATATTTGTAACCATGAAAAAACTCCATGCCTGTGCATCCCAGCTGTACTTCAGTACATCCAGCTGCATTTTATAGTGTGAATTAGATTTAAGTCTGTCTCATTTTCAGCCATGTGCTAAATTGTAGTCTGCAGACCAAAACTAATCCACAAACACTTATTTTGAAAATTAAATTCACACACCAAAACCTAAAGGGTGAAAATCTACACCACAAAATGTTTAAACATCTAGGATGCATGTGCTTAGTCAAAGTATTTCTGACAAGATATGGTCAGAGCTGGTTTCCAGCTATGTGCCTGGATAGATACATAGACTTTAGTATATGCAATCCACAGTGCACTTTAATATGTATGATCTGCTTTGCCACATCTTGGTATGCTTGAATTTTTAAAAACATGTTCAGACTTCAGGGCGTGTATGAAATATGAATTCTAGCAAGAATGCAAAACCTTTTTTTATTCACATTTCCTTTGAAAACCAGCAAGGTCACTGATGTAGCATTTAATATAAAAGAAGGGATAATTAAAACTGGACTAGGAAATGCTGTTTCTCCATGGAGGTATGCTGCTTGAGACACTTACTGGGTTTCTAGTAAGCACTGGATACTAAGGCTCTGTAAAGGTCTTTTCCATTTAGTACCTTCTTTGCCTAGTCTGTCTCTAACAAGATACCGTTCTGCTCTCCTGATGCCTGTGTTTCAAAGAAGTGGCCTAGGGATAGCTTTCAATTCTAAGTACTAATCAAAGTCAGATTTTTTTTGGCTTATATTAAAACTGTTTCATGCTTCTGCCATGTAAATCCTTGAACAAAATTTTTGGTTATGAGACATTTTAAAAACATAGTCTTTATGCCATGTCTTCGCTCAACCAGCCTCTGTGGAAGAGCAGTGCAAATATCATGCTTGAAGTACTTTGTGCACCATGTAGCGAGCCAAGAGTGACTTTCATGAGTTCTCTCCCATAGCCATGTAATATCACCAGCTTTAAAAAACAGCTTTATTTTATGCTAAAAAGTTAGTAAGACCAAAGGAACTCAAAAGTTGGAATTTTTTAAAAAAATCAGGTCTGAACTCTATGGGTTGCTGCTACCCCTTTCTCTGGGTTCTTTGTCAATAAAGCAATGCCAGTGAACATCATGGGTCCCTGGGGGCTGGGGACATCCCCCAGCCACAAAACACTGCACTGCTGCAACACAGAGGTCATTTTGTAGGGTCTTGCAACATTAAACACTGAGTCTCTTGCAGCCAGCAGTATCTTGAGAAGAAATACTGATGAGACAATACTGACAAGCATGGCAGGGACACAACCTTTTGCCAAGCATCCTCACAAAGGACATGGCTGCTGTCCCTTCCCTGAACCCTCCTTCCACATCTCAGAGGAAAATCCTGCAACACAGAGGTCATTTTGTAGGGTCTTGCAACATTAAACACTGAGTCTCTTGCAGCCAGCAGTATCTTGAGAAGAAATACTGATGAGACAATACTGACAAGCATGGCAGGGACACAACCTTTTGCCAAGCATCCTCACAAAGGACATGGCTGCTGTCCCTTCCCTGAACCCTCCTTCCACATCTCAGAGGAAAATCTGGAAAAGCTGGAAGGCACTGGCTGGAAAAGCAATGTCTGGTGTAGCTGGCCATGTGTAATCAGGAGTCAGACACAGGAAGGGGTGGGGAGAGGATGGACTGTAGGTAAGCCAGGGAGCTCAGCTTAGGCTGACGTGTGGGAGGAAGAAAAGCTGCAGCAGATGTGAAGCACAGTCAGTGAGAAAAATAGGCAGGTCAGAAGGAACAGCTGTGAATGAACATGAAAGGTGTGTTGCAGTATTTGTCAAGGGCCATGAGAAAGATCTGTCAATAGCTGAGCTATAAAAAACAGGCTAGACGTAATTTTTAAGACTGGATGGGTAGGAGGAAAATGTTTCTATGTAATAATAATGTCATGTAGAAAAAACTGAAGCCAAACTGTAGATGTGATTAATTGGAACCAGATTTCTTGCCGGTCATCTTACTTTGTAATACAAATGTTAGGTTGTCTCCACATGAAGCTGACTGAATTTGAATATGTTTCTGTATTGAAACAAAATGGAACAATTATTATGAAAATGAAGGTATCTGTATAAGGGGTATTGCTGCTAATGAATGTGTTGTGTAAAAGCTCAAAGATATCTTAAATTTTTTGTCTATTAACAGTTTAAATGTATACTTCAGCATGTTATTTGCCATTTGTATGCCATATCACATTCCCATAATTTTTTTTTAAAAGAGAAATTAGTTCAAAGAATTGATCTTTTGCAATATAGGATCTGCTCCTCTAAACTGTTTGACTAGCACTTCATTTAGAAAGTATGCAACACCTGTACAGCTGGAACAGCTTCGAAAATATTTGTATTTTTGTTTTTCTCTTCTGGAGCACAAGAGGAATCAATTCTACTGGAATCTCTGTGGGACTGCCAACAGAGAATGGCATGGTTCTTTGTTACAGCCAGTATCCTAGCATACAGCTGTAATTCTATTATTTCCCTGTCACTTAGCAGCTTTTGTTTGGATTTGAATCCCAGTGAATTTTTAAAAGGTATAAATTTGTTATGGAGCTTTAATATTGACTTGTGCTGTGTAGTTCTAATTAAGTATTCCCAGAAATGCACTAAAATGGCATTGTGTTTGTTGTGTTCCTGGGTGTTCTTGTTAGTTTTTTTTAAGTGATGAAAAAAAACCACGGCTGCTATTTTCCACTCACCTAAAAGCTCTTTTGTGATTATAATTCATATTATTCAGGCTCATACTGACCACACAGTAAATAATGTTTAATTGCCTTTGATTACAAAGAAGAAAAAAATAACTCTGGCAATTATGTATTTTGTTAGCACTGCTGCAAAATACAAGAAGAGTACTTGCTGGTTCCCTAATGACTTGGGATCCCACAAAATATGTGATTCTTCACCATGTTTATCAGATTTAAACTCAGTGTTGGACAGGGAGGAGGAGTGGCTTACTGGGAAAAAGAATATTTCGGGCAGGAGCAATTGTATTTATTTTTCCTGTAATGGGGAATAAAGAATGTGATGCAGTCTAATACATTAGTTTTTATGAGGTGAGGAAAAATGACTGAAGTCTGGAATCACAGGTCTGGAGAAATGTGACAAGCTAGGAAAAACACTTGAAAACTTGAAAAATTATTTTCATTTTGCAGATATTAATGTCTCTACATAAATTTCAAGATCTCCAGGCACTTCTATTCAAATATCCAGAGGAAGGATTTTTGGACTATTCTGTGAATATCTAAGGCAGTTTGTAGCTTTGGTGACATTTTAAAACAGACAGGTCATAGAAAATTCTGTAGGAAAAATCCAACGCTTTTCAACCACCCCTTTTCTGTGGGAGACAAACTCCAAAAAGAATTAATGGTGTCTTCTCTTTCTGAACACCGTTACAGCCTTTCTGTAGGTGAAGTCCAGTATACAGGTATGGAGAATATCCATCTGTCCATCTTTCTTTCATGCTGAATCCTTTTCATTTGGTATTCATCATGATGCGGAGAAGGTGACCAAAGATTCCTTTGGTGGGGAGCTCAGCCTTACAAGTACAGAGTAAAATTCTTCTGAAAAGGGAAATATTTTACCTGTTTCTCTATTCTGGTACAAGAATGCTACAGTACAAGCATCTGTACCACAAACTATAGTGTCCACAAGGCAGCTACACAGACAGTTCAATATATAATATAGAGAAAAGGGCAGTGTTTGTATGTTCTTTCCATTTCCTATTTTCTATTTCATTTTCAGACCAAATTAAGCCTTTTCAATTTTCCTTTCCAAATAAAGATGAAAAATCTGTAGGGGCAGAACTTATGAGGCAAAGAAGAAAACATCAACCCAGGACATTATCTAGAAAAATTAATCCTTGAAAAACCCTCCCAGCAATAGATATGACAAACAAAAATCAGTTGGCAGCAAAGACAGACTTTAGAGACCAATGAAGTTAACTGGTTTGATGTTGTTATCCATTTAAAGAAGTTCTCCTAATGATAATTATTAAGAAAGGCAGATCAGAAGTCAACACTTTCAGATTCCCATAAAATAAAAGAGTAGGATCATATGGTTGCATGGTTCCATCTTCACTGGCCCAGTCAGAGGAAAGTATGCTTATTTATGCTAGTTGACCATTTGAGCCTTAACTCAAATAGTCATGTTCCCATTTCAAGGTCCTGAAAGAATCATGAACACCCAAAACAGGAGCAGTTACAGCTGGAGAGAGTTCTCTCTTAGATGTAAATCATTACAAGTTCCTCTTGCAAGAAGCTGCTGTCTTGATTTTTTCATCAGTAAAATGGGATGATGAAAAGAGTACCATTCCCCAATACCTAAGAGGATATATTTAAGATTATGTGTTTGCAGTGGCTAGAAATATGTACCACTGCATTTTTATTAAGATATAGACCACTTGAATAAACACATTATTTTCTCCTAATATGCTATAAGACAAAATTTCTAGGTACCCAGTAGTCTGTGAATACACATCCTCTGTAACAAATCTTCGTGCTTGCTTTTAGCTGCAATGCTTAGAGTTGCCCTTTTGTATATATGAAAAACAATCAAATTTCATGCAGCTGTCCAAGACTTGCTTATTCAAAAGCATAAACCCTGAGCATTTCAGCTAGATCTAACAGCTTGTGTAGGAAGTCATAATTCTGGGAACAGAAAATTAAACTGCTGCTGAACTTGCCTGGCCAAGAACTTGTGGATGCTCCAGGAGCAGGTTCAACATGCAGAGGCAGGGCTTCTTGCTCCCATTAAGCATTTCAAATATCTGTTCCCAGTGCTGAAAGCTCTGTGCTGGCACCTGTCGAATAGCAGATCATTTGCAGGGTTGTACGTCATGGGCTGAGTTCATCCCAGTTCTGATAATCTCTTTATTCCCTGCATGCCTGACATGATTTGAGATCTGCTGACATGGGATTGCTGTGGTTCATCTATGTCAAGATACAGAATGTGGCTTTAGGGTTTGTACTTCTTAATACTTTCCTGTTTTGAAATTCATTCCCACCTGATGAGGCTAGAGCTTGACAGTTGTTTTGATTTTAAGAACTTTCTGGCAAAGGCTTATTAATACTGCTTACTCTTCAGTGTAGGTACATCCCAGGTACCATCAATGCTATCTATGGCTTGGGCATGAAATGTCATGTCATTATATAAATTCTACGCCTTCTGTTTCCTTCTTAGCAAAATAGGCATTGCACCTCATGAGCATTTCAATGATGTGATTTGTCATTTTTGACATAAAATGCTTTTTACCTCTACTGGACAATAAATGTCACTTTTATAGTTAGATAGCATCAGACCTCTGATCTTCAAATTCACATGCTTGTTAAATATTTTGATTGTTTTCCTTGTATTGGTTGCCCAGAGATGCATGAGAATGTGTCTTTTAATAAATACTACTATCTTTATAACCCTGCTTGAAATCTTTGTACATTCTTATCTGATTTTGTAATCTTTACTGCATTCTTAAGCAACCTTTTTGTTAGTAGATTCATAAACCTGAGCAAAAGACTCTCATATAAGCATAAGTTTTCTTAATTGTCCCCTTGCCCAGCGTGCAGCCTTTTCATGCGGCTTAGCTGTATAACCTATTTGGTGAGGGAACTTTCTGATCTTATATATACGTATACATACACATATACATATACATATATTTATACTTTTCTTGGCCGATGACGCTTTATGGTATACATTCCAGGACAACAAAAAGTGTCACTGCAAGGCTGGGGCAGAACACGTTTCCTTATACTCACGTTTCAGTGTCAAGTTATCTTGCAGGGTGTTTCCCAAGCCAGCACATAGGGAACACATATCCATGACTGAGACTCCTAGGACAATGCAAAAAGTAATGGGAATTAAGAACATGAAAGAGGCATGACTATCAGCTACAGTCTGAACACTACGAATTCCAGAAAATCAGGGTTGCTCTTTAGATGTCCTGTAGCAATATCCTAGGGTTGTGATCTGTCTGAAAAGCTGGAACACTACTGTGTATTTAAAAGCTTACTGTTTCAAAGCGTACAAAGACCTTCACATTTGCAACCTACCCTGTAACTGCTCTAAGAAAAAACTAAGTTAAAAGAATATAAAATAGTTTGTCTGGCAGAATTCAAACATAGGTCATGAAATGCCAATGGTTACAGAAGCAAGTGAGCAAAAAGAGGATGAAATTGACCTACTACTAGATTAGATCCAAAAGTGTCCTTTACTTGTTATTGTCTGACCAATTTCTGGTTATGATGCTCTGCACCTGCATGACTTATTTGGTGGTTCTGAGGTCAGTGCTTAATCTATTTTCCATTTACAAATGGTAGAAGAAATTTGGGAGATCACAGTTTTTTGGTAGTGACCCAAAAGTATGCTATGTGCCTGTAACCAATCCCTAGTCCTTTACCAGGTAAAAGTTTCAGAAATCCAAACTATTTTATGCTCCTTCCAGGGAAATGTTAAGGACTCTCATCATCGATAGGTGTGGCTATCACCTGCCCATTTAGTAAACAGAGTCAGATAACAACTACTCTGGTGTTGGGCTAATGGTTAATGTATTGCAAGGCACAGAAGCAGAAAACCTTTTTTTCTGGGTGTGGAAGTGTTTCAATGCCAAAATGAAGCATTTTATACGTTGCATAAATGTACACTTCCTAAACGTTGTTTTCACCATAAACTGATCTCGTTAACCAAGTGGATGAATATAACATATCATGTGGTCTTATGCAGTAGGAACCAGTGCTTACCTTAGGAGTAAAACAAATTTTCCCTATCTACTTCTCGCCTTTTTTTGAAGGATATTATGACAATACCTGCTTAGAGTCTGCCATTTCTGGCTAAAAAACCAGTTTTTTTTCAAATATGCAGGTGTTTTGTTTATGTCTTTGCCATTCTAAGAATACTGTCTCCTTTATCTTTCTCAGCAAACAATGAAATATGGGAGAGAGGAGGGAAATGCAACAAGATGAAATAGATCAACTGAGGGACTGGCACTAAGCATAAATACAGTGGAATTAAAAAGAATTTGAAAGCTGGACTGCAGTATAAGTAAGCAATTTGAAGGAAGCGGGAGCAGGATGAAAATGAAAGGTAACAGAAATTCGAAGACTAGATACCACTTTGAAGAGCTACATAAGAAAGAAAACAAAGAATATGAGAAAGTGGAATAAGGCTGGAAAAGAAAACAATCCAGTAGGTAAAATCAGAATAAAACAGGGAGATGGAAGAAAATGAGCATAACGAGATGGGGGGGTGGGGGGGGGGAGAATGTTAAATGTTTTCAGAAGTTCATGGCAGTAAGGTCAACAGAGGAATCAAGACAATTTTATCTGAACAGTGAAAACTCACATGGGGTCCCAAAAAGCCTGGGACTTCCATCTGCTGTTGCATTTAAGGGTCTGACTTCAGAACGCAAAGTGGAGATCCTGAAGGTACGTATGGCAAGTTCTAAGTAGCTCAGATGACAGAGCAAAGGAAAGTCTTCCCTGAGAGACTTTGACCAATCCCATGCTCTGCTCCCTATCACCAATGGAAATTGTTGTTATTTCATTTCTGTTCACCGGCTATGCCTTATTGAAGTGCCGTTTCTCCAGCAGGAAGAACTGCAGAAGGGTGTCTGAATGAGGGACCCTCCCATCCCACGTTTTCTAGCAGAAGAGACAGGACCATGTTTCTTGTGCTGAAAGTTGAGGTGATAGAGCTGGGGGGAGTGGAAGAAATCAGTTCTCCCAACTCATGGGGGTTCTGGGCTGCCTTTTTCTTACAAGAACATGAGAGATACCCTTCCTTCCTCCATCACCCAGGTCTTTGGTAACTCCTCCACTGCTCGAGGAGTGACCACATAGGAGCCGGCTCTTTGCTCTAAAAATTGTTCTTCTTTAACCACCATGGCATTCACCTAAAGCCACCAGTTTGTAATGAATTGAGTAGTCACAACCTTTCTCACTCCACATAACCCACTAGGATGTGGAAATCTTATGCAGGAGCTGGTCATTTCTGTGTGGCAAATACTGACTCTTCTCATCTATTGCTTCTTTCTAAGCCCACACAAGCAGAGTCCAGGTTTGAAAGCTGGTTTGTTGAAGAGGTCAAGGATGCTACATAAATGAGCCTCATGTTGGTATTGCAACATTGGGCAGTGATGTTCTCCATTTTGCAGATGAGACACCATGTGTATGTCTGCCCACTGCTAGGACACATAGAAAATGTAAGACACATGGTGAGGAGAGAGGCCCCCCTGCCCTGGGGCCTGTCAGGGCAGGTTTTCCCTTCACATATGGCCATAGCTGGGACCAAGGCACTACCAGGTTGCTGTGGTACCTAGATGTGAGCACGTTTCTGAGAGATGTGAAGGATAGAGTTTGGATGGGGAACCTTGAAGGTCTTGCTAATGATGGAGTCACTTCTGCTAAGGATTAGTTAATTTCTGGATTTAAATATCCTGCTAAATTAATTCAAATATGAAAACATTTTCTAAAACCAAAATTAACTTGTGTCTGTCCTATAGTTGTCTGACGGCTGAGAAATGTCAAATCATTCTCTGTCTGAGACTAAAATATACCAATCAGCCTTTTTTTTTACTGTTCATTCCATACCACAAACTATTTAGCAAAAAAGGGTGAAAATGACATTGGAAACTGAGATCTAAACTTGGTAATTTTGTAGTTTAGGAGGAGAAACAGCGGGGGTGATTTTTATATAAGCCGCCTTCCCCTCCTCAACATAGCTTCATCAAAGTGCTTTATTATATTATCGCTCATGCTTTTGTACTGTTTTCTAATATTGTACTGACTTGTCTGAATCACTTTGAAAATTAGGGCTGCCTCCTTCTGAGACAAATCCAGGCCTCATTAAAATTCATAAACAGGCAGCCAAAAGCTTTGAGCACTTTTCCATTGATGCTGAGAAATGGAAGCGTCCTTACTTATCCTGATACCATATAATTTCAAAGGGTGTCCACATCCATAGAAACTGGATTTTGATTGATAACATTTAGGACTCACTGTGAAAGAAACTGATTTTCATTGAAGACTTCTGTGACACAAACTAGTCAATGGTATCTCAAATCAGCACTGTTTTAGTGTTTAATAGCCATCTTTTGGTTCAAAAAAACTTCATGTTCATATTAATAGCAAATCTGTGCTCTCACATAGCAGTGGTGTGATCTTTCCAGGTAGCATGTGTATATACCTGGAACTCTGTTGTATATTGTCACTGCTGATTGCATGAACTGTCCCCATTTTTGAGGAGCAGTGGGGGAAGAAGGGATGTAATCACTTGTCTCAGCTTTTGAGTCCAGCTGAGCCCATGTGACAAAACTGAATACTAGTTGTGAAGTACATTTGGGCACTGCAATGTTTTTCTTTGTCCTTCTGCCAAAAACACACTAAGAATAACGATATTTCTCAAAAATCTTTCTCAAATTTAATTAGAAAAAGGAAAAAATCATATGCTTTAGACAAAGATAAAAATGTAAAAATTTTGACACGGTATAATCTCAGAAATATAAGAATTTCAATGTAACAATTGTCAAGCACACCAATGATAATCAATCAGTAAGCTTTTGCAGGGCTTTGATATGGAAAGCATCTAAAACTGATAAAATCAACTGGGGTAGCATGTTTACTTAGTAGTTTGTGTAAATGTCTGTATGATACACTTCATTAAAAAAAAAGACTCCATTAGAGAAACCTAGCACTTATGGCTACACTATATGAACCATTAGTAATTGACATATTGGCCTTCAGTTTAGAGAGGTCTCTAGCAGCATCACACAAATATGACATACTGTAGATATCAATGTAACCTTTACTTTGACAAAACCTGACATTTTTCTGAAGCTTAAGGTTATCCTAGAAGTAGTGCCTTAAAATTAAAATAATTATTGTGCTTAATCAGATTTTTTTTATCCAGAGAGTTGTGCTTTTTTGTGCAATGGGAGAATTTCTTTCTGCTATTCACTTAAACTAGAGCAGATTCTGGTGAGAACCAGAATACTTGTACTTATCTAGAGTGGGATATCTTTCTGGACAGATCTTTTTTTAAAACATGACAAAAATTTAAGATCAACTATTTTTCTGAGATTGCCACACTTTCAAGTAATATGATTTACATTAAAAAAAATGAAATTATATATATTCACATTTAGTTTCAGCAACATAATTCCAAAGCACAGGTCTAAATGCTACTTCTACACTAGTTCATCAGATCTCAGGAGTCTGCCTTGGCCTTCCATAAGGCATTGTATACACACAAAATGTTTCTTGCACACCCTTCTTTTTATGAAATCTAAGCGGTAACAAGTAAAAATTGTTAAAGTTGTAAGCAGTTAAAATCACTGATATTCACAGCAACTTTGCTGTTTATTACAACTGAGAAAATACAAAGTATAAATGGGGAATTTTAGATGCACTATTAAATTACTCTTTGTAACGAGACTCAGAGCAATCCTATTATAGGAGTAGATTCGATGGTGGCTTGCTTTTATAAAAAACCTAATAAACTTGTTACTGATGAATTCTATTACATGTGTCTTCAAAACAACAGTAAATACATGACAAGCACTTTGTATTTGGAATGTGTACATTTTCTGGATTTGATGTACGAATTCCAACCGAATTTTTGTAAACTTCTGTTTTGTAAATCAACATAAAGACAGTAACAGGTATTAGTGAATGGGCTTCCAACAACAGTTGGTCATACAGCAATGTTTGTACTTACTTATCATCTCTTGTAGCCAAATGTGTTCTGGTTCTCTGACACAAAGTTGTGATTTCACAAGGAAATACTCCCATAGTCTATGCACCATTAGTAATATGTGATTTTGATTTTCAATATTAAATTTTTGAAATTAAATCTTTAAAAATTTTTAGCATTTTACCTGAATTTTTCTAGTCCATTCACTGAAATACTGGAATGCATTCAGAAGTCAAAATAGAGGAACTCAGTTCAGAAGTTCTGGACCTGACTCAGACCCATTACTCTTAAAAATACATTGTCTGTTAAGGAACACCTTCTCTCAGTATTTGTCACATTGACAAATGTCAATGCTCAAAAATGCTCAGAGATCTTCTGCTTTGATATCTGGGTTGAATAAAACCCATCTTGGACCACATAAGTTGCACATTTTCCATGTAATACAGCCTTGTAAACATAAGTTATTTTAAGTCAATTGTATATTAGCTCTATGAAGTCAGTGAGTACTTGATGAAATGCTTTTTCCATACTGAAATATTCATGAAGCTAATTTTCAACAATCAACAAAATCGAGTCATGTTTTTGAAAAAGAAAACAACATCTTTCCATATCTGCTTGTTGAATGCAAATCAAAAAAACTCCTAAAATAGAAGTGATCAAATTCACTTTTTGTATTTGCTCCTGATTTGATGAGAATTTGGAGTCCCAATCAGATCACAAGTGAATAGCTCCTTTATTATTATTATGATTTCAGTTATCAGCCATCCTCTTTTGGGAGTCAGTACAAAGTACTGAATTTGATAATGAATCTGGAACACAACCTCGACCATAGTGGGCACTAGTATTTCAGTGAAGGATTTAATTTAATCTAATTCTCTCACTCTCAAAATCTTATTTATGTTTCCTATTTCTCTCTCTCACACACACACACACACACGGACACATACACAGAGACACAGAGACACACGCACACACACAAAGTTTAGCTGCTACTTTCGACACAGTGGTCTGCCTAATATTTTCTGCTGTCTAGGGTAAAACCTGAACTAGTATTTACCAGTATTAAGTCCACTGAAATCTATCAAATCACTGCAATTTTGCCTAATCACTATTTTAGGGGTGGTGGTTTTAATTGTGTGATATATCAAATTCAGTCTGTGGAGAAGTTTAACTTGTAAAGGATTCTTTCTGTATGTTGTTTTTAGCTTGGAACTTAAAAATATATTTTGAACTTTCCTAATAACGGGATTCACAAATGCCTTGAGGATAAGCCTCTCATTTTAGCTGAGCAACTTAGAGATTGACACAGCTGCAGTTCTAACAGAGAAGGATGCACAGCTGCAACTGCATGGCTTGGCGTGGAAAAATGCATAATGGTAGCCAGGCAAATGGGTGGAGATGGAAGAGACATGGGATGGTGATCTCCTTGTCCACCCAGCAGTGCAGATTGTCTGGCCTAGGAAAACAACCCAAGACCTTACATAGTGCATGTAAGCTCTCTAAAGGCATCATGCTGAGATGTAGGCATTTGGAAGAACCCCATGGGGAAAATTACAGCCTTCCTACTGAGTGAGTTACCTCCTAGAACTACCAGAAAGATTCACAAAAAGCAAGATGCTGGAAATCCTAACCAGGCAAGGAGCAAAGGCATGCTATTTAAGCACCTACTTCTTCAATTCCCCTCAGATTCACAGGTTAGGGCTCTCTTCAGATTCAAGAGAAAAGTGACTGTTTAAAAGGACTTGAAACTGGTATGGAGAAGAAGGAAGATGGTAGCTGGGCTTGCCATAAGGATAGTAGTCAAGTGGTTGGACTGTTCTCTTAGGAGACAGGAGAGTGTATGTACTTACCCTACTCAGCCTGAGGCTGTCAAAAACCTTATCTCCTACCTCTCTTCTAGGAAAGTGCTGTCAGCATCAGACTAGCTCTGAAGTTGTCTAGAGGCAATCCCCACCCTTCCTGTGTAAGCTTTTCTCCTGCAAAACCAGAAATACAAGAAGAATTAGGAACAAGAGACACACTGTAAGAGGATACTGTAATGTGACTTGTTGCCAAAGGTTAGGTGAGCTCCAGGAACGCCTACTGTAATGTACATCTCACAGAAGGCCTGGGCAGAAACAGAGCTTATTCTTAATTTCTTATTACTTTGGTCAGCTAAATTTGGCATCAAAAACATGGGTAGTTTTAGCCATAAACAGTGTTACTGCTGTAGGTGCCTGGGAATACGGGAATTAGAGAATGCACCAGGCAGCTCCTGGTTTTGCTGGCACCTGAGCTTGAGGGGTTCAGAGCTGAAGCCCCAAACTCTGGTGTCTTGGATGTTCTGCCTAAATCCTGAGGCAGTTTTCCAGTGGTCTAGCTTCTTAAAAACTGTTTGATTATAAAATCGTTTAAGTAACGGTGTATTTTAAAGAAAGGGCACTTCACCTCCCTTGGATTCAAACCATTTTGCTTGTAGAAAAAGCTAAGTTAGAATAGGAAATGCCTTGGGAAATAAGAATGAAATACGCCCACTTCACAATGAGCCCCCATTAAAAACAAAAAGCTGTGAAATGGTTACATTCTACATGTCAAGGGTAATGCTAGCTTGTCCCTCTTCAGATGCACAGTTCACACATGATAGATATCAGTTCACACATGATAGATCTGAACAGGCCTCTGTGAGGCGGGCACTACTTGTTAACTTCACTGTTTGTTTAAATAGATGACCTTTTTCTCACTTGGCAGGATTTCCAGGTATCATTTCTTTGTGTAGATAAACTGTTCTTTTGGCAAACTTGTCTCTTCTTTAACAACTGAAATATTTTGGAACAGATCCTGAGCACAACATAAACCTGGGCATGTCATAAATATAAGTGTAATTTATGAAAGGCACTCCTGGTCAGACTGAGTCAGCTGCCTTTCAGTTTGTTGACTGTGTTAGTTTTAGTGGAAACAAGCAGAAAACACTGGCATGCTAACACAGAGTGAGGAGAAGGAATAATTTGTGTCTTTCAGTGGCAGTGAAAGTGAAGTAAGGCAAGAATCTTTCAACACATTCCTAAAAGGCAAGCGCTCTCTTCCATGGAGAAGACTGGGGGTTCTGGGGTGTGCTTTGTCTATTACAGATCCACAATTGTTCTGTAATTGTTTAATTGTATCTTACTGAGCTCACATCTGCAGTGCAAGATGTAACCTGTGTTCCACAGCCAGACAAACCTGTTTTTGTTCACTAACAGAGCAGTGAATCACTTCTTCTTTAAGCATGTTTTGGGGTTTTTTTGTTTGATCCTGTGTTTTGTTGGCATGCTTTTCTGGTACTGTTGTTACAAATGTGTACAAATGTCCTTATTTCCAGAATTAATGTAGGTAACATGCAGAAGTTAAGGAATACATTAATGGGGTGATATACTGCCTTGAAACTATTTTGTGTGTCTCTATATAGACATACTCATCTGTCCTGCTTCCAGCTAGAAGAGGGTTAATTTTTGCAGGTACCAGGACGGGGGCCATGGCTATGACTTGGAGGTAATTCTGTACCACTTCATGTAATTGCTGGGGGTCAGGGAGAAGGGGATAAGGGGTTCTAGTCTAGGCAAGTAAATGTGGTGGGGGGAGACACCCAATATTGCCTATTGTTGAGAGGTTTGTGTGAATCATTCCTTTTCTTGTACCCTCTGTCATAAGTATTGCTTCTGTTACTGTTCATTTTCTTATCTCATTGCTGTTTCCAGTAAATTGTTCTTACCTCATCCTATGATCTTTGCCTTCTGTGCCGCCAGTTCCCCTCTCCAGGGTGCTGCAGGGGAAGCAGAGGGTGTGAGCGAGCATGGTTTTAGTGGGATAGTAAATTGAATACCATTCCTTAACTACTATAACCTTATTTGGCACATGTGTGGCACAAAGGGTTGAGATAACAACACATCTGGTGTCTTTGACCTAAGCGTTTTTTGTCTTAGATG
>NW_008239759.1:593634-597881 GCF_000691975.1 Corvus brachyrhynchos
CATGTTCTTGTTGCTAGGTCTACCAGGTCTCCTTAGTGCAGTCCACAGCAGGTTTAGAGCTACAGAAGAGATTTTTAGCGAAGCCTTTCAGAGATCTCTCTTGAGGGTTGGTAGTCATGAGTGGCATGGAATATGAGAGTACATGGGCCAGTATTTGGAAGTCTTCTCTCCTCCAGTGGTTTGGAAATTCACCCCTGAAAATCTGTCTCAGAGCATGGAGGGATTGATGTCATGAGACATTTTGGGATGCCTGTGAGTGGGGGAGAGGGCAGGTTGCGCCCTGCTCTGGTTAGACAGTGAACTGTCCCACACCCCCACCTCAGAGCCTGTATACCAGCCCAGCAGAGCTGCCAATCACTTGCACACTGGAGTCGGGGCTCCACTCTTCCCTAACCCAGCTCCTGAGTGGCCAAATGACTGGAAGTCCCACCTAGGGGGACAGGCCACTAAGGCCCAGGGTTATTTAAGGCTGAACATGAGGCCAGCATGTGACTTGACCCTACTTTCCTCTTGGACTTTGTTTCTGAGCACTGCTGGAACCCAAGAGCTGGTAGCTATATGTGTTCTTTCCTATATATTTTCTGTCTTTCTCTCCTTCTAATTCCTTCTCCTTGAAACATTTTGAATAACTTGGCATTGAATAGGTTTAAAGTTTCCTAAGTTGAATGGGCCAAATTAATGCTGTGAGAAGTGTTTTATGTTGAGTGGATGTTGTAGTAAACCTTTTGCCAAAGTTCCTTGATTTTTCAATAGTTTGTCAGTGCACTTCTGTCTTGTTTTGATCTCTTGAGAATATCTAGTCAGTATTTCTCCTGTGTGTTTAACCCAGAGTACAGGAGCCACTGTAAGCCCCTTTTGAGCAAGTCATTTGGGGCCTTACATCCTGTTAGAGTGATAAAAAATGTGAAAGAAAAATGCTGTGGTAGATCCAGAGAGGCTCAAGGTTATGCAACATGCTGTGCCCTGGCTACTATATATTGGACACTGCTCATCACTAGACAGCACCCTCACAGGGAGAAGGAATAAAGCAGACCAGCAGGCACCATGGCCACACAAACTGCAGCTGAACCAGAGGAACAACCCATGCCAGTAGCAGCTGCCCCTACACAGAAGAAGAAATCCAAGAACAAATCAGTTTGCTTAGTGACGAAGGAAGAGGAAGCAGAGCCCTCAGAACAGGAAGAAGAGGCTGGGCCAGAGGTTATCACTTGATCTCTGTCCCTGGGTGATCTCCAAGGTATGAAAGTGGATTTCAGCTGCCAATTGAATGAGCCCTGAGTGACCTGGCTGCTCTGATACTGGGATATCGTGGCCCACTATATGAAACTAGATGGTAGTGAAGCCAAGTGACGGATCCCTGTCCTGGGATGTGGGCATTGACAAGGGGATTGGCTAGAGGACACAAACTTTCAGCCTCTTGAGGTGACTCCTGTCAAGCATGAAGGAAAGAGGTGATCAAGGGATGATCTAATAATGCACCCAAGCAGTTGGAACACAGTGGAGAAAGGTACCCAGTACCTGAGAGAATTAGCTGTGCTGGAGGTAAGCTATAAGGACTCAAATAATGAGCAGTTCCCTTTAGATCCAGATGAGGTCCAGTGTACACAATCCATGTGGCAGAACTTTATAAGGAGTGCACCATTCTTGTATGCCAACTCATTGGCAATGATGTCAATGAAAGAAGAACAAACAGTACTTGACATAGCTACTCAACTCTGGGAATATGAACATCATCTTTTCTCCTCCCTAATGAGATGCCCCTTAACTGTGGAAAAACTTTCCAACACTGAAGACAGATTCAAAAGACTCAAGCAAGTTAGAGAGAAAATGTCCTGCCAGTATGGACCAGTGACTCTGCTATTGGGACCAGGCACCCCATGCTTGAGAGTATCCATGACACGAGATAACCTGTGGTTTCACCTGCATAACCCTGGAGAGGACATGAGGAAGTGGAATGGAAAACCCACCTCTGCTCTGGCAGCATGGGTATGTGAGTTGAAAGGAAGAGCCACCACAGGAAATTCTGGATAAATGCTGCTTCCGTTTCCAGTGGACAGATCCTCAGACAGAATAGGAGGGCTGGTGTTGCTTACAATCCTGTTGAAGGGACAATCAGTTCATAGTTAAAGGCGTGAGCAATGAGTGCTATGACCAGGGCTAGAGGGGCCCTGCCTCTAGCCGGGTTTCAGAAGAAAGGGACAATTGGATCTTTTGGACTGTGTGGATCCAGTGCCCTGGCACATCAGACACACAAGAGTGTAAGGCTTTAATTCACGTGGGCACATGATCTCCCCTGATGCCATCAAAATATGCGGGGACAGAAGCCATTTCTTTCTGGGGTGCCAGTGGGATCCCAACAGCTCACTGTACTGGAAGCTGGAGACAGCATGATTGGAAATGAATGGCAAAAGCACCCCATTGTGACTGGCTCAGAGGCCCTGTGCATCCTTAGCATAGGTTACCTCAAAAGTGGGTATTTCAAGGACTCAAAAAGTCATTGCTAGGATTTTTGGGATAGCTGCTGTGGAGACAGGAAATTAGACACCTTGCCTGATGTCTCAGAGGTCTGCCTCTTTTGGGACTGCTGAGGGTCAAAGAGCAACAGGTACCAGTCGCTACCACATCGCTGTGCCATCAATACTGCACCACCTGGGACTCTGTGACCCCCATCCATGAGATGATTTGTGAACTGGAGAGCCAGGGAGTGGTCAGCAAGACTCATTCACCCTTTACAGTCCTATATGGCCGGTGTGTAAGCCCACTAGAAAGTGGGGACTGACAGACTGTCACGGCCCGAATGAAGTCACACCACCACTGAGTGCCACTGTGCCCAGCATGCTGGGACTTCAGTACAAGCTGGAGTCCAAAGCAGCGAAGTGGTGCTACCATTGACATTGCTGATGTGTTTTTCTCTTCCTTTAGCAGTAGAGTGCAGGCCACAGTTTGCTTTCACGTAGAGGGATATGCAGTACACTTGGAACTGACTGCCTCACGGGTGGAAACACAGTCCCACCGTTTGCCATGGGCTAATCCAGACTGCACTGGAAAAGGGTGGGGCTCCAGAACAGTTGAAATACATTGTTGGCATCATCATGTGGGAGAACACAGAAGAGGAAGTTTTTGTGAAAGGGCAAATCCTCCTGAAGGCTGGTTTTGCCATAAAGCAAAGTAAGGCCAAAGGACCTGCCCAGAAAATTCAGTTTTTAGGAGTAGAATGGCAAGATGGACATTTTCAGATTCTAATGGACATGGTCAACAAAATAGCAGCTATGTCCCCACCAACCAGCAAGAAGGAAACACAGGCTTTTCTAGAAGATGTCGTTTTTTGGAGGATGCATATTCCACATTGTAAGCTTTACCATGTGACACGGAAGAAGAATGATTTTAAGTGTGTTCCTGAACAACAACAAGCTTTTGAACAAATTAAAAAGGAGATTATTCATGCACCTGCCCTTGGGCCAGTCAGGACGGGACAAAATATTAAAAATGCACTGTACGTTGCAGCCAGGAAGAATGGTCCTTCTTGGAATCCTTGGCAAAATGTACCCAGGGAGGATGACCCAGGAAATACTTGAGGATGACCCTAGGAGTTCTGGCGTCAGAGATACAAAGGAGCCAAAGTGTGCTACGTGCCAACTGAAAAGGAAATACTGGTAGCTTGTGAAGGGATTCAAGCTGTCTCAGAAGTGATTGTGACTGAAGCACAGCTCCTCCTGGTGCCCCATCTGCCAGTGCTAGGCTGGATATTCAAAAATAAAGTCCTTTCCAGATGTCATGTCACTGGTGCTACCTGGAGTAAGTGGGTTATGTTGATCACACAGAAAGCTCGAATAGGAAACCCCGGTTGCCCAGGGGTCTTGGAAGTCATCACTAACTGGCCTTAAGGTGAAAATTTTGGACTATCATCAGAGGAGAAGGAGGAGAAAGTGACAGATGCTGAGGAGGCCCCACTATACAATCAGCTACCTGAAAATGAAAGCAATACCTCTCTTTACTGACAGTTCCTTTTGTATCACAGGGACAAATCAAAAATGGAAAGCGGCTGTATGGAGCCCTCTGTGACGAGTCAGAGAAGGTACTGAAGGACAAGGTGGATCAAGTCCGGTTGCAGAGCTGAAAGCTGTCCAGCTGGCTTTAGGTATCACTGAATGAGAAAAGCAGCCAGCAATCTACCTCTACACTGACTCATGGGTGGTGGCAAATACTGTGCTGGGGTGGCTGGGCTGGCAGAGACAGGGCAGGCGGGA
>NW_008239759.1:598096-633817 GCF_000691975.1 Corvus brachyrhynchos
CTCCCAGTTATCCGTAACTGTGGAACATGAGCTGCGATCAAGCAGGCCAAGCGGGCAAAGCCTCTCTGTTGTGGTGGATGATGGTCGAAACACAAACATGGGGTGGCCTGGCAGATCAGTTACATCACACTGCTGCAAACCCGCCAAGGCAAGCACTGTGTGCTTACAGCAGTGGAAAGAACCACTGGATGTCTGGAGACGAACCCCATGCTTCACACCCCTGCCCAGAACACCATCCTGGGCCTCAAGATGCAACTCCTGGGGCAACATGGTGCCCCAGAGAGAACTGAGTCAGAGAGTGGGACTCATTTCAAAAACAGCCCCACAGACACACGGACCAGAGAGCACAGTAGTGAGTGGGTGTATCATATTCCCTGTTGTCCTGCTTTCAGCCAAGGACAGGGTTACTTTTTTGCTGTAGCCGAGTGGGGGTGTGGCTGAGAGGGCATGGCGAGAACCCAGATGTTATTTGATACCACTTCAGGTCATTGCTGAAGGTGGGTGGAAGGGACTGTTTGGCTTCTGAGAAGAAGGACGTGGCTTCCAGTGAGGAAAAAACATGGCAGTATTGAAGGCATTACAGAATTCTAGATAGAAGACATTTGTTGGCCTTTCCATGTCCACTGTTGCCATCACTCCGTCATAGAAGGTCACCAGATTGGTCAGGCACAATTTGCCCTTAGTAAAGGTATGCTGGCTGCCCCAGGTCACCTCTTTGTCTTTTATGTGCCATAGTACAGCTTCTAGGAGGATCTGATCCATGATCATCCCAGGCCCAGAGGTGAGGCTCAGTGATCTGTAGTTCTCCAAATCTTCCTTTCTCCTCTTTTTAAAAATGGGAGTGATGTTTCCTTTTTCCTTGTCACTGGTGACTTTGCATGACTGCCTTGACTTTTCAAATATGATGGAGATTGTCTTGGCAACAACATCAGCCAGTTTCTTTAGGACTCTGGAATGTACCTCATTAGGTCCCATAGACTTGTGGCTATTCAGCTTCATCAAGTGATCCCAAACCTCCTCTTCACGTATAGTGGGAGGGACTTTGCTCCCCCATAGCCACACAGAGGAGCAAGGACTTGAGGCAACTGGGAAGCGTGACTGCCAGTGAAGACTAAGACAAGGAACTCATTGAGTACCTCAGCTTTCTCTGTATCAGTTGCCACCAGTTCATCCTTCAAGCTTATCAGAGGGGTAAACTCTCCTTGGCCTTTCTTTTGTCACTTGTGGACTCACAGATTCTTGATATTCTTCAAGTCCCTTTCCAAGTCCTATTCCAACTTTGCCTTGTCTTTCCTGACCTTATCCTTACACATTCAAACTGTATCCCTGGACTCTCCCTAGGTCATGTTCTCTGCTTCCACTGGCTGTGCATTTCTTTCTTACTCCTCAATTTGAGAAGCAGATCCTTGCTCCACCATGCCAGTTTCCAGCCTGCCTTGCTCTATTTCCTACACACTGGAATAGAGAGAGGGCTCTTGTGCTCTAAGAAAAGTGTCCTTAAAGAGCTGCTAGCTCTGGTCAACCTCTCTGTCCTTGAGGACAATTTCCCAGGCGATGTCATTCACCAGTTCATTAAATAGCTGGAATTTCACTCTTCTAAGTTCAGGGTTCTGACTTTGCTCCTCTCCAGGCTCCCGCTCTTTGAGATCCCAAACTCAACCAGGGCTCAGTCACTACAGCTTAGGCTGCCTTCAGTCTCAGTTCCTTTAATAAGCTCATCTGCACTGGCAACCACCAGCTCCAATTTCACCTCACCTCTGGTTGGTTTCTCTAATACCTGGACCAGGAAGTTGTTCTCCAAGAGTCTCCTGGATCACTTGCAGCCAGCTGTATTGTTTTCTTAGCAGATGTCCAGGCGACTGAAATCCCCCATTGGGATGAAAGCTTGGGAGTGCAATGGCTCTTGTATCCAAAGCAAAAGGTTTCTTCCGCAGGCTTCCTCTGGTCAGGTAGCCTGTAGTAGACCCCCACTACAAGATGTCCAGTTTTGGTCTTGTCTTTGATTTTCACCCACAGGCTCTCAGCCTGTTCCTGTCTGGTTTTTAGAGGCAGGGCCTCCCAGCCCCCACCTTCCTCAACCTATACTGCACCCTTCCTAGCCTATCCTGAAAAGTTTGTAGCCCTCAATTGCTGTCCTCCAGTCCTGTAACTCTCACCATGTTTCTGTGATAGCAATTAGGTCCTAATTTTCTAATTGTACCATGGTTTCCAGTTCCTCTTGCTTGTAACCCATGCTGCAAGAGGCACTTCATTTGGGATGGCAACCTCTTCACCTTTTGGGAGGAGCCCTCTCTAATTCCTTTGGGACGATCTACGGGTGTTTCCCTGCTGTTCTCTAACACGCTGGTGTTTTCTGGTTCCTTACTGACACCCAGTAGAGCTCCCCCTTCCCCTGATAAACCTAGTTTAACGCCCTGTTAATAAGTCCTGCCAGCTTGCTCCCCAGAACACTCATGCCCAACTTGTTCAAGTGTGCTCCATCTGCTAACATACCTGGTCTCTCAAAGGTGTGTCCCAGATCAAAGAACCCAAAGCCCTGAACAGGTACTGGTTTTGTCATTCACCCTATCCACTTGTCTAGCTCTGCCTGGGTCCCAGTACCCACTTGGGAAGACAGAAGATAATACTGTGTGCTCCAGATTCTTTCAACATCTTTCTTAGACCCATGAAGAACCTTTTTGGTATTTGGAATCTCTTTGTCACAGCATCATTTGATCCTACATGAAAGAGTAGGAGTGAGTGATAGTCCTCATCTTTTAGCAGGCTTGGTAGCCTCTTTATGACACCCCAAATGCCAGCTCAAGCTGCATTCTATAGGCAGCAAACCACTGTAGAGAGGTTATCTGGACGAAAAATGGCCACTTCCATGCCTCTTAGTGAGGAATCAACAATAACTAACAACCTCCATGATTTTTTGGTGGCACTTGTTCTAACTTTATGTAGGATGTTGTAGGGTGGAATAAAATATTCTGGTTTATGTATTTTAATCTAGACTACTTCTCACATTAAAAAAAAAAAATAGGTGGTTTGGCTCAACTTTGCCCCATTCGCCTATAAAAATGATGTCAGGAAGCCAAATTACTGGTGTAAATCTGATAGATGACATCTATCTGCTGGTAGACTGGTTTCTGCAAGGCATGCCTGATTCTGTTCCTGTCATCCTGATTCTGACAAGATCTCTTGGTATAACCCAGGGTAGCTTTACCTGTGTGACATGTCAGGATTAGGTTCTGCTAATAAGTGCATCTCCAAGCTGCCTGCCTGAATCCAGTTTGTATTCCATTGTTGGCTTGACCCTGCAGCTACAGAACACTATAAAGCACAAATTTCATCCTTTGGTTGATTGTTTCATGAACCTTTGTTAAAAATTAGCCATTTATGTCCTGATTTAGAGTCTAGTCCATATTCTGCATATCTTCTGCATAACTCATGCAGAGGATGTACTGTAGCATTGCAAAGAATGACTAATTCTTTCTCTATTGTGATGACTCACTATTTGTTGTTCTAAGAAACAGGCTTCTCAAATAATGTCTCTCAAAGTTCTTTTTCATTCTTTTTATTTTTTTAAATCTTTTCATATTTACTATTTATCAGTCTAGGCAGATAAGAGACTTCTAAAATTTTCATATAAATTTTCCTACAGTATCTTCCCTTAAGTATTGTCTGTAGAATTTTTACCTCCTACATGAACATTTAAGAAAAGATCATTCAAGTATGTAACACGATGAATAATTTAACATTTGAAAGACATATTCTCTCAATGCTACAATTAAAGCACAGTTGCTCCTTACATTTATATGCAAAGAAATTTTCTATCTAATCCTGTTGATTAATCACGTCTTCCTTTTTTTCCACTGACTAGATGTCTAAATTTACCTGCCTTTTGCAATTACCTTAAGCACAGACCTATAAACTTCTGCTCTTCTAGCTGTCTATAGGTAATTAATCATAGAAACAAACAACTGGGTGTTGATCCTTTAGTAAAATTTGGGTAATTTATTTCTGTATTTTGCATTTCCTTTGAACTTTTTCATGGCTGAGACCTGCAGCAAAGATGTTTTAGTATGCAGATTTTTCTTCCTTTCAAAACCCTGCAGTTTCTCTTCCATTTTGTAGTAGACAGAGAAGTTTACTGTTCACTAAGAAAATGTAATAAAATTACTGTATCTTTTGGTGATGTCAGCTACTTTGAACAATAGAACTCTTTTGAAAACAACAGCCAGCAGAACATTCTTGTGGCGCATGCTTCAGTTTTGTGAAATGATTGGTTTTGTTTGCTTTGTGTTGGATCGGTGATTGTAAGTTCATTTTTAAAATTGCCTTGTCATAACTTATTTTCTTTAAATCATTATATTTTTAATGTATGTGTGCCTTGTGATGCTCAAATTGTCTGCATCATTAACTCCTGGTGAAAAGAACTACAGATTTAAAATGTACTATGTCTTTCCGTTAGATGGATGTTGGCATGTACTTAACTTTGAAAATCTACCCCCTTGGTAGCTATGACAACTTGTGACAGATTCTGGTGTATTACAAGCAAATATGAAAGGTGGTGAATAACACAGAGGCTTAGAAGAATTTCTCTTCAAGGTTAGCTGCTATCTGTTACCCCACTGAATTCCTTTGCAGCCTGGATAGTGAAGGCACTTTACAAATATCTCAAGCTTGCTCACATCCCAGATGCTATGTGTTTATGTGCAAGAGACTGAAAAGAAACAAAAGAAGTTAAAGAACATAAGCTTTATTTTTGCTATTTAGAGACTTACTTGTCAGGCAGTGTGGAGATTGAGGGCAGTGCTTTAAGAGACAGGAGGACCAATTTAACCTTGAAATACGAAAACTTTATTTCATGTGTTTCTGCTGGATGTCTTATGGAAAACCAGAAAGCAGTGCCCAACAGGATGGAATCCACTAAAGAAAGGAGAGGCGGAGGAGAGAAGAGGAGAAAAAGGCATGGACTGGCTTCTTTGAATAAGTTGCTAGTCTGTAAGCCGTGTTTATCAGCTGAAGAAAAATAACTCTGTGTGCTAGCTTTCTTGATAAGGCGAGACCGTTATCAAGTGTGTCTTCATTAACTGGAGCTTCTTAGACACCCTAGTACCAAGCCAGGCAAAATAAAATGGGCCAAGTAGTCTCAGTCTGTGGAGTCAGCCACAAGGTGAAGGAGTTGTCCTAGCCATAGGGAATCACCTGATGAAATGGAACCAGAAATACCAAAAGCAGCCGGGCCCTGTAGGTGTGTACAGCGGATTGGGACCAGGGATCAGGGAGGTGCAAGGTAGCACTGAATAGCATGATACATGGTATTTATTGCTGCAAGCTGAGCAGTGTTAGCATGGTAAAGGGAAAGTTTAAGGAGGGGGCTGATTAGGATAATGAGGGTGCTTAGTAATAATTCCAGAGCCTCCTCTTGTGCTTCAAGGGCTACAGTGCTTATTAAAAAGTTGCATAGAGAAATTGGCGCAGTTTGTATCATGGTTTGTAAAGTTTGTTACTGGTTGTGAGCATTCCTAGCATACTGGCAGCAAAGCTGCATGGCTGAAGTGCTTGCTGCCTGTATGCTCCTGTCTTTCCAATCCACTCTTCCTAAAGGAGCATAATAACAAAATAAAATTTTTAAAAGTCTATAAAAAGAATCTCGTATATCACTCTCAAGTGTGATCTGTACAAACAGAAGCTTGTACTTCTTGGTAACATACTAAGCTGTATGGATGACAGAGTGACTTTGTCAGGAAAATTTCTTGCGATTGGCTTCTGCTTTTCATGTTGTCTTCTACATTTTAAAATATTTTGTGAGCTGAGGAGGGTGAAAACATTGAATAGGGCCAAGGGTACGAGCACTTCAAAATATTTCAGTGGTGAAAGTACAAGCTGTAGACATGCCTGGTGAAAGCATTTTAGTTCTTTGAGTGCACATCAAATTGGCTCTCAAAAGTGAAACAAACACCAATAATCTTATTTGGAAGACAAAGGTGTGAACCACAGAGGGAAAACCAGTAACTATCTTACAAGACCAGTAGTTATTTTTAAAACAGATGTGTCTGTTCTATATTTAACCTCTTTTATTGTTTTCCCTGGACCTTTCAAATTTCATTAATGAAATCAAAAGAGAGAAAGATAGAAGCAAAATAACAAAATATTACCACTTGTGCCATTAATAATTCTTTTTTTGTAGCATGTACCAAATTCTAAGATTTTGCTTCTGTGTTTGGTATCTTCTTGTCATCCCATTTTCAGTTGAGTTTAGGATATTCTAACATAGCTGTGGTTTACAATCTTTGCTCTCCTCTGAGTCAGCTCAATCTGAGTCTCAGTACTTGTTTAGGTTTTGGGTACTGTGGATGTCCTCATGATATCTGATGTGTTTATGTGCACTGCAGGATAAATCAATTCCCAGGGTACTGCACGTATTTCTTCTGTTAATGCAAACTAATTCCATATGCCCACAACAAAACCCCACTTACTACCATCTCATCAAAATACTTGAGTGAGTCTGCATTGCTCTAATATTTTTTCTTCTCTGGAAGAGAGCTTTGAAATTGCCATCTATGTATCCAGGTTTTCAACATGCATGCTAACTGTCCAGAATTATTAAAATTTGGCTTATTACTCACATTTTGTTGCTAAAGGCATTTCTTTTTATGGCATATACTCATGAGTCTTATTATAGCACTAAATGCAGGAAGTGATAATTTTACCTTTTATCCAATATTGCATCATTTTATCATCCAATTAAAGTCCATATGTTCTGGTTGAATCTACCATATCTGCATAAAAGTTACCTATCTTTCAGCCCACACTCTCTCTGATAGCCAGTGATACACGTCTTTGTGAATTATCTTGAAGGAAGAATTTTTTTTGGTGCTTCTGAATTAATAACTTTTAATTATTTTCTTTTACTGCTAGGAAAAAATTTGTAGAGAAAGCCACCCTTCTTCACTTCAGGGGTCCAAAACACAAGGGGAATTTTCTTATCAGAAGTCTTTCCCCTACTTAAGCCTATAATTAACTTTCATCTCCTGTATCAGGCTTATTAGGTTCACTGCTGTGTTTTGAAATTATGTCCGTGGTCCTTTCACAGAATTAATTATCACCTCTTTGCCTCTGTATGTGGTCTGCAAACTCTACCCTTTCTCTGAGGTTTGAAATAACAGCATTTTCAAATTAATTTTATATAAATGCTTTTGTGATATCTTAAAATCCAATGATTTATCTTCCTTTATTAATTCTCTTGTGCTTTGGAGTCCTGCTTTTTTCCATTTATGAAAAAAAAGAAGGCTTAGTATTGTTTGGGAACTGGGAGTTCTTGAAGAGGTGGCTGGACCCTGTGGCCAAAGTAAAAAGAATTTGTATTAGAATTTGGATTCTGTCTTTGCCTCATTCTTGGTCCTCAAAATGTTGTTTGGTTGCATTTTTTGTGGGTTTTTTGTTTGTTTGTTTGGGGGTGTTTTGGTTTTTTTTAATATGAAGAACAACACGAAAACAATCCCTCCAACCATAACCATAAAAAAATAAGGGAAAATATTTTACTCCTAAGGTTTTTCTTCCCTTGTCTTTGATAAAAATTTCTGGATACCTTTATTATATCATACTAGTACTTTTCTAGTACTAGTACTTTTCTTTAGTAAAGAACTAAAGTGTAACTAATATAATTTTGTGTTTTAACTTTAAATCTTGGTGAAAATGAAATTCTTAATGAATGTCTTTCAGCAAAGTTGTTAACTTTGAGGAGAATTTCAACTGAAATGCAACATAATTTTAAATGAAATTGGGAAAACAGAGTAATTTTTATCTCTCTGTACAAAGTGATGGAATTTTTAGAGCTTATTGGAGTTAGGCAGAAAATTTAATGGGATCTGGACACTTCAGTTCATTTGGCTCCTCTGAAAATGCCAGTTAATACTGTTTGTCCTGTATGAAATACTTAAGGACTTTCTGGTATGGGTTCAGTTGGTATCTCAGCTCACCTCTCTCCCTCTAACAGATTCTGGGGACATCTTGAAAATCCCATAGGGTGAATTCTCTTGCTTCTTAAAGCAAGGTAATAAAAAACTCCTTGGTATCTTAGCAAGTGTTTGGCATTTTCTTTCACCAATTCTGCATTTATTTTTGCCTCTTAAAAATACTGGAAATATGAACAGGCAAAAGATGTGGTCATGGAGACAACACTGGCTGCATCCAGACAAGATGTACTTGCCAGATAGTCGGTAAGTTAGTCACCCGTGCAGTTTTTTATCTTGGATAACATCAGCCTAAAACAATTTGGAGCAGTTTAGCCATGTCAGGTGTTAGGGTTAGAGACATACTTGCGTCCTTTGCCAGTACTCTAAAAAAGGCAGCTTGCTTATTATTCAGTGTTAACCAGCTATCAGTCAGCTATTGGTAGATATTTGCCAGTAGATTTTTCAAAACTTTAATTTGACACACCTGTTACGCCTGCATTGGTGCAGTTATCCATTCATCTGGCTTAGCTAATTATCGCTGTTTCATTATTTATCACTCTCTGTATCTGCTGCACTTGTCCTTTTCTAATACATTGAAAATCAGAGGGGGAAGGGAGAGGTCACTTTTGCTTACACATTCCTTCCAAAGTGTACAATTCTTCCTTCAGGCAAAATGGTTAGCCTCATCTTACTGCTGTCCAGCTGTTTAGATCTGCTCTTTCTCCATTATCTGTCATGCTTATAATAATTATCCCCATAGACTGTAACAAAAATTTTTACAGCATTTGTGTCACTTTTATTTCTTTAATGACTCAATCTGTAAGCTGCCAGATGTTATCCACCTGCCAGAACTTAAACTAACCTGATCTCTGCCAACCAAGTGCTTTATGCAGTTTTCCAATCTGTTTGCCAAATTATTTTTAGGTATTTTATTTATTGAAATAACTTGGCAAATGGAAACAGACTCACTGGTTTATCTTCATTAAAGGTGACAGTATTTCCATCAGATTCATTCAGTTTTAACTGCCCTTGACTTCAAAAACATCATTAAAGATTCTAAACAGCTTAGAAGATGATATTAATTCCAAAAGCTTAAGAATCTCAGTTGAGAATCCATCTGTGCCTGTAGCCTTTTTTCCTGTTGACAAATACTTAATTAACTGGCTAATTTCCTGATGCAGAATTTCTGTCTCCTGTCTACAGGAGCTGCTACATGTAACTTGGAAGGGATTCTCCCATCAAGAGTGATGCAGAGAGGTATTTCTACTAGTGGAGAAAATATAATCTTTGTGCAGTGTGTAAGTTTAGTCTGATGGCCTCAACGTTAGCCCAATTGTTTCCTGTGCTGTAGTTTTATTGTTTCATTTTAAAGTTCTTAACTGCAATTATTTTTCTAATCTGTCAAATCTGCTTTATTATTTTTCCAAAGAAATGTCTCCATGTGAATAGAATGAGAGGCTTGCTTTCAGTATTTTTGATGTTGCTGTTCTGTTTTGCTCTCTTTTTTTTTTTTTTTTTTTTTTTTTTCATCAAATAGTAAAGAGCCATTTTAAATGACAGCTGTGATGGAATACTTGAAACACATTGCTTGGGGTCTAAAGATAATATCACAGGCTTTATTCAGAAGTAGAGAGAAACTGAGCATGGATAAACTGAGATGGAGCCATATCTAGATTTATAAGTCTAGTTTACAACCTGTGTGCAAGTGGTAACTATCAGGAATAAGTTAAAATTAATTCAGGAACAAGTGAGTGTGAGCTATGGTACCTGGAGCATAGGGCTCTATTGCCGTTTTTGGTGATGTTTCTTCATAGGCAACATTCCACTGTTCTGGGCTGCAAAAGCTGGTCAAATTGCTTGTAACTACAGTGTCTCTTCTTCATGAGGAAAGGAAGGATCAGAAAAGGTAAGAGTGAATCCTATTACGTTCCAAGGACTCTTGTGAATCTTGGCTATTTCATTAGTGCTTAGCAAAGTGGTCTGAAGTCTTTGACTAGAAGGTGGGACTAGATGAAAACTATTCAGGGTGAGTTTTGGTTGCAACGTTTGCACATCCTATACTGAGAGAACAGTTGTATTAACTCCTAGTGATCGTATTGAAAATAAACCCAAATGCTTAGGTTTTAAAACAAAGGCCAAAGGCAACGTTAGAAATCAGTGGTTGAAATATAGTCTTCTAGGATTTTTGCAGATTGCACTAAATCTCTGGGGATTTTGATTGTGCAAAGTGCAATGTAGGAAGGCTGGCAGTGATCTGATCATTGCTGCTACAGTCTCTGCCAAGAGTACAGAAACTAGAGAAGAGCTTCAAGTATTAATCATATCTTCCTTCATTTCTCCCATATCTAAGAACTGATTTGTACTTGGAAGGTTGGATGAAGAGAATGGAAGCTGACAACTGCCTGCACACCGGGGGATATAGAATTCTTGCATTAACCTTTTGTGTCTAAAGAATTGTGGATGCAATTAAGGTATTAAATTCAAGGAAACAGTATACTGTAGCTGGGAGAATTCAGTAAATACTTCACAGGTCAGCTAATCTTTCTTTTATTGCTGAATTCAGTTATCTCTTTACATACAGGTACTTTCTGCATGCTTTTTCTTTCAAACAAACACCACTGTTTTCTATAGTGGATTGAATTGGCTTTGAGCAGTAACTGCAACAAAACTTTTGCCTTTTCTAATCGTTCTAACTTTCCAGGCTTGTGGTTGGACTACAGCATTGAGAAAGAGCCCCATGGCAGGAAGGCTGAAGGATCCAGCTGTGTGAGAAAGAGAATGGAGGTCACTGGGCAACCTTCACCTGCTGGGAGAGTGTGCGCTCATTGCAGTACCAAACTTGCTTCTTCACTTCTCTTGACCTGCACAGATCATGGACAGTCCTTGGGTGCTCTACCTGGGACACTGCAGTTGGAGCCACACATCTGTAAACACAGCATGTGTGTGCATGCATGCAGGTGCACAGAGATCATATGGAAATTACAGTCTTTCCTCATCCTCATTTTTTACTCAGGTTCCACTTCAGGAGAGACTGCCACTGCATTTGAAATAATTACAAACCAAACAAAACCAAGTGTGGAATTAGACCTTTGTCTTTGACTTTGTTTCAAAATGATGAACTGGAAAGCTTTTGTCCCAACATCTGTGTGAACTTCTGGCTTTTCAAGTTGTTCTGAACATACTGCTGTTGCCCTTGATTTCCAGAAAATGTCATAAATTGTTTAAAGAAGAAAAAGAGAGACATTTCCCAAGAAAAGTATAAACATTCAGCAGAAATATGCTGTGGCCTCTTTCCACAGTGAAGTCAGAGGAAACTGGGATTTCACCCCTCTGACCTCTTCCAAGGAAAAAATGTGCCCAACCCGTATAACTACATTTTGGCGTCAGCCTTCAAGAAAGTTTCAAAAAAAAAAAAAAAAAAAGAAAGGAAGATTCTCGTGTCATCATCGTATGAGAGAGAACTATTTTTAATTTTTTGAAGCTCCTTCTTAGAGGCATGTAAATACAACAGCCTATTTTAAAAAGTCCAGCAGGGAATTTTCTGAATCCACACACCACAGTTAGTTCACAGGAAAACATGTATTTCTTCTAATGCACGCATAGCTGTATTTCAAAATCCATATGCTAAGCAGTCATGTGTATTCAACCAGGCATCTTGTCCATGCTGCTTGCTCTTAAGGTACAAATGGCACAAGCCACAACTCAATGAGATTCCACATGAACAACTGGTTTCTGCCAAAATAGAAATATGCTGTTAATTTTCCTCTGTGACAGCATTGCTACACTGTCATCCCACTTGACATCCGATACATATCCAGGCAGACTTAATGCTTTAAAGTACTAGACATCAGTGAAAACAAAGACAGGGTGGCAGGGGGGGTGTGTTTGACAGCAGGATGGCAATACTCCAAGATCTTAAGGCAGTCCTGGGCAAACAATGAGCAGTTTTGTTACAAGACCAAGCAGGACAGCCCTAAGGCATGCATTAGTCTCCTGGAGGGGCATTGTAGCAAGTCAGGTGAGGGGCTGTTTGGGTCAGGAGGAGATTCTACTGGCATCTAACATGAAGACACCAAATTTCCTAAGTTACAGAGGAGCAGGACAATGCCGAGGCCAGCACTGGTGGGACAAGGAGCAGGCTAGAGAAATGAGAAGGAGAGCAGCAGTTCTCTAATGCAGACCAGTGTGCTGCTACGGGGCTCCATCTCCACAGAGATGCCATCTCTCTAATGTGCCACTGTGACTTGGTGTTGTCTCAAAAGGTGGTCAGGGACAAAAGATGTCCGTGCCAGAACTAGTATGGTACTGAGCAAGAGTCCAAAACATTGGGACCTCCTCCATGGCCTTGGGATGGGGTTGCACTAATGAAGTGAATCTGCTGGCATACGGCAAGGTGTATGCCCAGCCTTTTCCTGCAGGTCTCCTCTGTGATTTGAGAGCAGAGCCTATTTCACTAGAGTTGCCAGCAAGTTTATTAATGTAAATAAGGTCAAATTTTGAAGGATCAGTCAGAATTCTGTGGCTCAATTGTCCCTGCTGTATTTGATGATATGCAACTATAGGTGCTTTAGAAGTACATGAGAATTACAGGCATGTGTTCTGGAGTCTGCTCTCCATTAGTAAAGATGCCATTTGCTTCCTGACTTGCCTTTAAACTTCAGAATCATCTATAAAGGGTGTGGAAAAGCCACAAATCTCAGGATCTTTGCTGAAAATAGAATCCTTATGTCTTTTCCTGATAAGGACATCTTAAAAAAAAAATCCAGTGGCAGAGCTTACAACTGAAATGCTGTGTCCCAAGTGCGATGGTACCGCAAACCACAAATATTAATCCTAGAGAATAAGGGAGGATAATAATACTTTCCATGCATTTCTTTCTGCTTTCCCTTTGTAGGCTGATGTCATCATTATGAATTGTCAGTTCCTGGGATCACAGTTAACGCTCTGGTGGTTTTGTTAGAAAGATAATTCATGTAGTGGCAGAAGCTAATTGTTCTTTGGATTTGTCCTTCATTGTAGAATTTTATGAATAAGTTTGTAAGTGAATTTGAACCTTATCTGAGTCACTTGGGTTTGTGCCCTGGTGCTGCTAGCTTTATTCCCAGGTTGAAACCAGTCATCTAATAAAAGTCCCTGCTTCCAAAATTAGCTAAGGGGCACTAAGAAAAGCATTTGACACTGTAAAATGGAGAAGGAAAAGTACAGCAGAGACAGCTTTAGGTTTCAGAAATGCTTTCATTGTATTATCGTCAGCTTTTCCAAAAGCTGCAGTAGCCTCTGATGACCTGTCTGCAAACAGTTCCACTGCAAAGAATAATAGGTGAGGCCATCCTTTGACAGTTCTCTTTCAACATGCACTTAGAAAAATAGCAGAATGTCTCATCAGACAAAATAAAAGCGAGGAGAAGTATAAAGGAATGTTACCAATAGGCACTAGTGTAATTGTTGGATAGGGATGATACTGCTTATAATTCTTCTTTTCCTGCAGTTGCCTTCAATCCCAGCAGCCTCATTTTCAGAAAAAAAAGCAGGATCCAAACCTAGTGCTATTCAACACTTTTCCCTTTAGTATACAAGGTAATTTACCATTTCAGTTGGCCTTGCAGTGACTGAAATATTTAGGGGATTTGTGTAGTGACAGAAATAAATAAGATGTTTGAAGCAAATGGCTTAGCTCTGTTTAGGAAAATCTCCATGGGATTTAAGAGGATGCACTGATGTAATACAATTGGTGGTTTTATTAAAATTCTTTCTGTATAACATCTAGGGTAAAAGTATAGCCTATTCCCATTGCAAAGTCCCCCCCAACTCCTAACCCTCCCCTGTAATATCCTTCCTGAATGAATTAGAAACCTGTCTAGAGAAGTAAATAATACGACAGAAATGTATATGAAAATCTATTTGTTGTGTGTGTATCATTGTTCATAGCTGTGAAAACTGCTAACAACCTGATTCTACAGTGTAAGCTAAATCTTGAGGCACTGTCACAGAAACTTAGAATCATTTAAGTTGGGAAAGACCTTTCAGATCATTGAGTGCAACTGTTAACCCAGCACTGCCAAGTCCGCCACTAAATCATATTCCTAAGTGACTTGTCTGCTGTTGCTTAAAAAAATGCCAGAAGTAGCAGAGTATCTTCCTGCTTATATACTGTTTCTATCTTGCTTAATCACACTACGCAAATGAAAGTACGAATGCTGACAGTCAGTGTAGTACCATGTCCCAGCACATCTGTGTCTATGTGCAGTTGTCTGCATTCACTGGTATGGAACCAGATTGCTCACACACGAAGGTACATTATTCATATTATTATTACGGATGCGCTCTAAAGCACTCAAAAGCTAAGAAATACCAAAAAGTGAATGTTTCTGGAACAACCTTAATTTGGTTTCTTGGTGTGTCTTCACTGCAAAGGGAACTCTTTGGGAATTTTTCTACACAGTGTTTTTGTGACAAACTCCAGTCTATCAAAACCAAGACACTCCTGGACAGATTCCAGTTTTGACATAACTTTTCTAAAGGCCAGACTGGAACCTTTATGATTAGGAATTCAATTTATGGCTGCTTCAGACCAGTTTTGCAAACCTGGCTTGTTCCAGAAGAAAGCCCTAACTAGGCAACATCTAAGTGACTTCCCAGGCCTGGCCATTTTGTTTCCCCATTTTGTTTCTTGGTCTTCTGACTTGAGGTTGTAAGATGATGCTGCAGAAATGCTGAATGCTCACAGCTGTAGCTGTAGTTAGTGGAAGATGAGCTTTGAAAATACAGTGCTAAATAATTGTAAGAAAGGTTGCAGACATTTGAAATTGCTTACCAACTCGTAGTGTCTCTGCCTCACTTCTTAACCTGTGAAATGATTCATTAACATTTGTGTATCATTGCAGTGCTGTTATGGTAAGCACCACAGAAAAGCCCTTGAGGAAATTTTATGTGGTTTTTTTCAGAGTAGGCTTGAACAGTGTTAAATAAATAACATGTTAGACAACAGTGTACTGAATGAGGAAAGAATTAAATATTGAAAACCTACAGGGCACTGTCCTTCCTAAGTAATTGAAAGAGGCAGAGGTCTTGTAAGAAAAAACCTCTGTGTGACTGTATCACCATACATGATGACAATACATCTGTACCACAGAGGTTGAATTAAGGTTGCACATTAAGGAGCCTTAATTGCTGGGATTTCCTAAATCCTGAATGCTTAACATTGTTGTCTTTTAGAATAACAGTATTAAGGTGGGCTTTAATATAGCAGATATATAATCTATAGAGAAAAGACATAGCAAATGTTTGACAGAAAGATTTTATTGGGATGAGTTTGGTTGACCTTGTTATTTCTGAGTAGTAACTGGAATTACATTTCATTAGTACGCTTATTGAAGTTAAGTACATTGATCTATGCAGGAGTTGGAGGAACAATTTTTTTTTAAATTAGTATGTTTTCCAAGTCCCAAATCAAGTTAAGATCTTTCTTGTACACAAGCATAGTCCTTACCGAGCTACAACGACTGTCTGTTACCTGCTTGCTGAAAATTTTCACCAGCTGTTGCTTGCTTTGAACCTACAAAACCGCAGTGGAATTCAGAGTTGAGGCATACAGATGTGAAAGAGGTAAGGGTAGTCCAGGAAGTGAAGGTGCCTTTTAAATTCAGGACTCAGTGGCTCAGTCTCTAAAGTTTGATACCTATCTGGGAATATCACATCACCGATGACTTAAACATATACGTGTTTCACTGATGGAAACTTCTGGATCTGCAACCAAATTTTTTGACGTCTTTTGTGAGATCTGGCATTCTCTATTCTTCTTAGGACTAACAAATAAAAATTTCCCTTCCTGTCAGTAATGAGGAATGACGAATCAAATCCTAAATGCAACTCTTTGGTGCTCTGATGAGACAGAAAGAAAAAAATACTTAAATCCTCCTGTTCTGAATAGTAAGATTCACTCAGCACTATAGCAAAAGTCTTTCCTTTTTTTCCAAAGTGTGCAGCCAGAGATTCATTTGAAACTCTAGCAATGGAGTTCCATACAGATAGTTTTTCTGCAGTATGTCCAGGTTCCCTTCAACCAGTGGATCTAAAAAATGGATGCTGGGATTTTTCTCAAAGGACACAGCCTTTTGCCAGCCAACCCCAGACTAATATTCCTTCTTCTGTTTATTTAGAAGAAACACGTTCCAGAAGATGGGGAATCAGTGTTTAGCCATTTCGGGGGAAGTGAAAACAGACAAGAAAGAGAAATGGTGTTACAAGCAGCATTAGCTCCCGTACTGCAGTAAAAGCTCTCTTGAGTAAATGGATACTTTTATGAAACTGCTATCACAGGCTATGAAATGCCCCTGTCACCTCAAAGTAAATATGTTTAAGAATGAATTGTCTTTATTCAGTGGAGATCCATTACAGGAGATGAGCAGGGATTTCTTTGTCTTATGTGAAGGCATAGATCACACATTACCCTCTCTGGAATGTCCATGAGAAAGTTACTTAATACTCTCAGCAGTGCTTACAAGGGAAAGGGAAGGCAACTGTTATCACTTGGGCTGCCCCCTTGGGGATGCTGTGATGATAACTTTCTTGTTTAAATTTGGGAAATACATAGTGTACAAATGAATGAACTTCATTGTCTTTGAAGTTTCCTATGTGACTCATGGTGAAGACTTTACATAATTACGTTAACATTATGGGGACAGGAATCAGCATGCAAACAGGTCACGGGCAAACATATAGTTACATGATTCTATCAGCTATACAAATGAAAACTAGCTCCCTTTCCATACTTCTTGCCATGCTTTCTGTAAGTGTTACATAAGTTAGTGATAATATCTAAATAAGTTTTCAGAGCTTAGAAAAATCTTGCCAGGAGAATAAATCAGTGTAAAAGCCTTACAGGAAATTTGCTGAAAGGCAGTATTAGTAATTCATTTAATATCAAACCTGCCAAGTATGCCTATTTTGGGGAGCCAAATACAGATGCTTGAGCCGAATACTGTAGCAAGAGCACCTTTCCATCACTGCTCAGACAACTTGCATTGGCTCTCAACCTTGTTTTCACATTTCCAGATTAGCGTGGGGGCACATTAAACAGACAGTGGTGAAAGAGATTGTGGAGTGACTGGGATGTCAGGAGGCACTAGAAAGGGCTTGCTAAAGGTACAGAGGTACGAATATCTCTTAACAGAGTTTGTCTAATTCAAACTCAGGTTGCGCTGTACACTTTCACTGCTGGCTAATCTGACTGTTAGATGACTGTTAAGTGTTATTGATGGCAAACAAGAGCTTCCATTCAATTGGCTGGAGTTTGAAGGGGAATGCAAAATTTTCATTACTATCAGAACGTTTCTGAATCCTGTTGCTACCTATCACCCCAAGCCTTTCTCCCTGTTGAGGGTACAAAAGGAGGGGGCAGACTGAAGGAAGTCTTGCAGAACAACCTGAGAACAAGTTTCAACACTGACCGTTGCCTCCTAGTTCTTTTATTTATTGCTGTTTTCTTTTCTTTGTTATGAAAAGAAGTCCAAGTCTTTCCCTCTGGTAAAGTACATTGTGTTTTGGGATGGGCAAGTGGAATGTATACTGAATTAACAGTTTTTCCAAATCAGTTCCTGGTGTTCTGCAACTTCTCTCAAAGTGCAAGCAAAATGGCAAGTAGTGAAGTATGAAGTACATGTGCATTCTTATTTTATCTTACAGATGATTATGAATAAATAACACAGGAATTTCAATTTCATTTCTTCGTGTCAGCAGACCGGACAGATTTTCCAAGTGCAGTCATGTTCCTTTTCTAGAATGACTTCTAACTCTGCTCAGCTTAATTGGGGTTGCCTCTGCTGCAGAAATAGCATGACCAGAATTTGTAAGTTGGAGTGGCTAGAGCCAGCATCCCCAAGCCCATATTTAGGCATCCAAAGAAATAGTCTGATTTCCAAAACTGCTGAGCAGCCAGCAGCCCTAATTGGAGTCCATGGGAACTGTTGGATGTTCAGCGCATTTGAAAAATCAGGTCACTTATGTAAGCAACTAATTGTTGCAGTAAGAGTCCAACTTCAGCACCTAGTTTTACAAGAGCTCAATGTTGCTTTGCCCAGAGACCTTTCAAAACTGGGCATCTGTGTTGCGCTCACTGCTGACCTGAGTGGAGGCCCTGTCTGCTGTTTCCTTACCAGCAAACCCCCTCCAGCAGGCTGGGGTTCATCTCCTCTACCTTTTTAATACATCTCGGGGATGTGTGCATTCTGGGGTTGTGGGTTTGCAACTGCTGTCTGTGATTTGGAGGCAGTGGCTCCTCCAGGCTGCAGTGCCTGTACTGAGAGCTTCCTGCACCTAGGTCACCTCCATGGACCCCACTGACTGCCTCTGAGAGACCAGGAGCAGCCAGATTCCAGTCCCAGAGCCCCCCTGAGCCTCTGACATGAGAGAGGGGATGCTTCAAAGTGTTTGCCTCATTTAAACAGTAGTCCTGGAAATTCTAAGTCTTTACAGGCTTTCTTCTGTTACCTTTGCAAAGGGGAAAAAAAAAAAACAAACCCAAACAACAACTTTTTCTGTGGAAAACTCCTGCAGAAAAAGAACCTTGCTCTTGACTGAAAACCATCCCCTGTATGTCAGCAGGGATCAGCCTCCAGGCCTGCATGACATGCTGCTTGCTGAAGGGTGTGAAGCAAGTATGGGACAAAGAGTGCCATGAACTATTTCAGGGCTAGAATGAACTTTGTGTAGCAAACATGGGGAGGCTTAAGTTCATTTAGTACCTAAGAGGGTAAGTTTGCAGAAGTTCTTGTAAATCCCTATTGCACAACAAACTCAGCACGACTGTCATCCTGAAGTAATAGATATTCCTCAGCATTGTGAAATATAAATAGGTGTCTTAGTCTGACTTTCCACATCAGCAAGGATCAGTGCAGAGTGTTTTCCTCTTTGTTCTTATGTTTAAAATAGTACACAACAAATGTAAGCAAGTTTCTTAACTCCTGGGTAGGGTCTGGTTTCCTAACTCCTGGCGCTGGGCCAAGCTCTAATCTTGGGCACACAGCATACATAAACATGTATCTCAGCAGACATTTCCAGATACATGGGGCTGCTTACAATTCACCCAAGATTACAATCTGACCTGTCAGTGGAGGATACGGGCCAAACAGGTCATGCAAAGGAGCAGAGGCAGCAGAGGTGTTCCTCGGGCTGTGAGCCCCAAGTGCTGCTAGCAATAACAGGCCCCAAGTGATGATTGGTAATTTTCAGAAATAGAGTCTTTATGAGTTTCTGTTGGTATTATGAAATATTTGCATCCCTTTCATTACAGCACCCTCACAACCTTCAGAAAGTAGGGCAGGCTGACAGGCAGCATTCAAAGAAAAGACGCACTGGGTGTAATGTCAGCATGGTCACTTTAAATTACAAAATAAGCTGTCTTTGTTTAACTTTATTTAGCAGGGGCTGGGAATAGCTGATTGATTGTCAGCCGCACAGATTCAAGTCACAGCATTACAAGGTGCTTCACATGGTGGGTCTGAGATACAGCCAGAGATGGCTACAGCACTGGTGCAAACACTGGCCTAAGAAGTAAGCAGATCCGGTGATCTTTCTGCCAAATGGAGCATTGGATCAGCTCACTGAACCAGCACAGGGTCTAATCCACCATCTATCTGAGCTGCTCACTGGCCAGCCCTGCAACTCCTGAGAGCAAAATGGGATATGAGTGGGAGCAAGTGAAAAATGCAGGAGAGAGGACAAGAGGTAGGAGCTCATTTGAAGTAATCTCCCTGATGCATTCAGCTGGCTGTGTTGCGAAACTGCACATTGAGCAAAGCATGTGTACATGTGGAGCCAGATATCCTCCCTGTTTCTCCTGCACAAACCCCTTCTCGTTTGTGAGGCATGCTCTTCTCCATAGGTAGGAACACTGCATCTTTCTAATCCAGATCCCATGTTTTGATTAGAACATTATTTCTAATTGCATGAGTTTGTTATATCTATTATTAAACACTCAAAAAGACATTGTATTTGCAGTGCTGTATTGTAACTCAGTAGACTAATATGCCAGTATGGAAGAAGGGGGGCAGTAAATGACGTAGGATTTGTCCAGTCAGCTCTATAGGCTGAATCACATTTGTTGACATTTTGATACAAAGTTAAAATGTAAATTAAAGTACAGTTAAAGTACAGGTTCGTTCCTGTGGTTTATGGGTAGTTGTTGGTAAGAAACTATCCTCCTTTAACGCCTTAAAATTTTAGATGTAGGAGTTAAAATCTGATATTAATCACTGTTCACCTTTTTTTCTTTCCCATCCCAAAACCCAGCCTCACCCAGCTGGTTTTATTGACTGTTTTACAGTGTTGCAGTCTGTTATCTGACGGAGTGTTGTGGATGCATTTTTTTCACAGGAATGAAGACAGAAATGTGTGTTTGTGCTTTCTGATAAATGCAGACATAAGCCTACTCCCCCTTCCTTTTCTTTTTCATGGAACATACTGTCATTTTGAGATGACGCAGATGTGCATCATCACAGAATATCGTGACTTGTTAGGACAGGCATCGCCTCTAGCTTCGTTTTAATGTCTGGGCTACAACTGAAATGAAACTTAAAAGCTGCCATACTGAAGGTAGCTAGCAAATATTACTGGTAGTCAAAGTTACAGATAGAAAGCTGGCAAGGAAAATCATTTACCTACTCAATATCAAAGAGCTGTGTGTGTGCCAGCAGCAGTGAGACAGTGCCAGAGAAAATGTGTTGCAGTAACATTACACATTGCCTTTCTGTGCAAAAATACTGGACGGAATTCAGCCTTTGGTGTAAGCAAAAGCAGTTCCACAAACACTTCTGATGCCATGCCTACCTCTATACTCATGTGGCCCATAGTTATATGTATAAATTACATTAAGTGATTAAGAGGAATTTGCCTAAATGGCTGCAAACAAAGGAAATAACAGTGCTAGGGCCAGTGGCATAACTTCAACTCACATTGCTGGGGCTTGGGTGTTAAGGGAGAAGATTTGACAGGCTGGATTCCAAAAGAGAGAGAAAGGTCAGAGCAACACACACAATCTGGAAAAGGGTCCTTTTCCAGCCAAAGTCTCCCCCCAAGTGCCAGGTTATGGGGGAAGCTCCTGGTTCCTTTCAGCTGATGTTTCCATTACCAGTAGGACCCAGAAGGGAGATCATACACAGCTTCTCAAAACATGCTGCCAAGCATAAGTGACTGCTGGCCCTCCTTCTCCCCAGATAGCAGCTCTCACCCTTTCTGCCTGAGTCTGATGGGCTACAGGCTCCTCCCTTGTACCTGTGTGCTGCCTCATGATGCCACTGCCCTCAGTGCTGTTTATTTCCAGCCTTATTTTGTACCACAGCTTTTTTTTCCTTAAAATGTGGTTTTCTTAAACCAGATAAAACCATTATCATGGAAAATAATGTGGTAAGCCAGCTGGGCTGCAAACTGGTTATACCTGAATGTAAACTGTTCTCTAACGAATATTGCTGGTATGTGGGCAATAACCCTGAATAATATTCATTAATTAGTTATATGCCAGTAACTGTTTTTAAGGGGCATATGATTTACACTATAGGGAGTTGAACATGTAATTACATGCTAAGGATGTGTGCTGTTTTACAGTCATGCACTCTGTGGATGCAAGTCAAAATATACATTATAAAAGCAGGTGATGCAATTTACATCAGGGCTAAGACTCTCTCTGGAGACTCTTAGCATTAAGACACATGGGTTTTGATCAAGGCTGTTTCTGTGTCCAACATAAATACATTTTTCTTGTATTTTCCACTCTATTTTACAAGAAGGTCATTCTACATGCTAAAAAATAATGCATGTATTTGCTGTTCATGTATGAGTTCACTGCAAAGACAGCATATGAGAAAGAAAGAATTAGTTTTAAACTGTAGAAATATTTGATGCTACTGCAGTTGTTGGTATTATAAGACTAACATGCTTATTTATTGCAGGCTGTCACTACTTGTCACAGTTGAGGTCGTTTCGATGACCTTACTGTGAATTTCTGTTAGTATAAATTGAACTTTGAATCATAAGGGGTTTTAATATTTGTTTTGGGGATAATTGCAGTATTCTTGCAATGGTTATTTTGTCCACATTTTTAATCTGTGCTCTCTGTCCTAACTCTGTTGTTAATATAGTCTTGGCTTGGGAATACTATACAGTGGGTATAATGTAGTAAACAGTTGACAGCTTTGCATTAAGATAATGTATTGTTGTTTGATGTCTGCACTGAGAGAGCTAATGGCAGCGCTGGAGCTGGAATTGTTAATACTACACTGAGCACACCTTGGGTATGTATTTGCACAGCAAGTGCCAAAATATGTTGATATTGGCCTTTCAAATTAATGAAGAGCCAGAAGAAGGAAACAGTGAAAATTAACACAGCAAAGGAAAAAGTATTAAATAAGATGAAGAAGAAGAACATTGCCTGAGACCTAGGCTTTGTGGGATGTTTCTAGAGAGCACCAAAGGGAGCCACTGACGTAGCAGACAGTCTCTGCACTAGTTGGAGAAAATCTGTGCTGCATTCATCTTACTTTAGTTCATTATTCCAGAGAATGTGTTGTAAGACATTCAGTTTGTTCTGCCAGTAGTAATTTGTACTGGGGTGTTATCGTCACTCTGGTATCCTCTCAGACAGGCTTTCCATCTAGGTGAGAGTGTGATGCCCTTGCTCACTGAAGGGTGTATCAGAACCTGGTCCTTCATCAAACATGCTAGAAGTTGTTGGCCCTTTATGACCTTCCCATTTTACTCATGTGTCTTAGCTCACCTGCAACAGGTGCTCATCCACTTACTTTAGCTAACCTGTACTTTCCTGTACTTTCTCTGACTTAAGGGAGAAAGGGTAATGAAACACAAGTCGGGAAACTGCAGCTTTTTAAGGCAGCTTCTTGTGTTCCTGGCCACTTAATGATCTTGCCAATCAATGGATCCTGCTCCAGAACAGAAAACCAACAGCTGTTCATCTATTTTACAGTTAGATTACAGAGGGGCTTAAAAAGTTATTTCTCAAGCATTCTAGGCTTCATTCTCCCCTGCTTTGTCATGCTGCCTTTCCGAGTAAGGAACCAAGCTCATGGTGCAGGACATGTCTTTATCCTTGAGCAGGTTAGGTGATGCATAGCTTTTCATAAGGCTCCATTTTAATGTACATGATCTTTTCAAGTGATGAAATCTATGGATTGAAGAGAATTGTCCTGAATTTAGTTTCCTGCAGTCAACCCAAACCTCAAAGCATCTCTGACTCTTAACTACTTACAGTCTACCCTGGGAGTAAGGGAAGAACTCAGAAAATCCTGTAATCTGTGTTGCACTCCCAAACATTGTTGCACTCAGAAGGCTGTTCTCCACCACACAGTGGCATGATTTTTACCACCCCTTCCTGTGCAGAAAGTATACAAGAGGACTATGCAATGCCTTCCCAGTTTGCAATTCCAAAGCCACATCAAAGAAAAACGTGTAAATGTCAGCATCCCAACATACACTCGTCTGAGTAAACACTACATTAGAGAAGTGAATTTGCATGTGCAGTCTACCAACAATGAGTTGATGAGAGCTGACTTTAGGAACTGGGTGGGGTAGAGCAACTGAAATAACGTGTGCCTGCATACTGGTGGCTACCAAATCTCAGCCATCGCTTTTGCAGAGGTACCTTCCCAGGAACCCCTAGTAACTCTCTTGTGAAGGTTACTAGCATTCTGTTAGAAGACTAAATACCTGGGAGCATGGTTGGTTATAATCTTTTGACCAAAGTTCACCAGCATAAATCTCAGCTGGATCTGTAGAGTTAAACCTGCTCACATGTAATTGATGTTTTGTGGCTGCTCTGACACAGGATTTTGGGGCAGGATTGGAGAGGCGAGGACTCTCAGTCGCAGTCCTCAGACACAAATTCCTTGCCACCATTTTTAGTTACTAGAAGATGCAGTGTAATCTCTCAGTCATAGGTAAGGAACTACAGAACATGAGTGGCTGTAAAAACCTCCACCACTTTTTATGTGCTCAGTAGTTAAGCTGAGGGTTTTGTGGAGCAAGGCTGCTTTCCACCCCCACATACTAGAGTGTAGAGGCTTTCAAAAAAGGAAGTTGGTTATATGCAAATTAGATGCAAATACCTAATAAGCTTGTTAAATAGAATATCACACATGGTGCAGCATCAAACTTGGCAGCTACAATCGTCCCTACTGTACTGCTAGTACTTCAGTGGTGCTAAACTGGTTTGTACCAGCTGAGGATCTGGCCCACATAGCATATGGAATTTCCTGGATAAGCTACTACTCCCTGTCATACTTAATCACTGATAAATACAGGCCAGATTTATATTGTATGTATATGCTGAATTTATAGGATGATCTTTCTTATTTCTGCCATCAGTTCGAGCAGTCCATTAAAACACTTATTGCAAATGACTGTGTACTGGAATCAGAGCTGATCACATGCTGGCATTTAGTTTTCTTGATAAAGAATGGAGGAAATAACATAAACAAGTATGCTTGATTACTTTCCCACCCCCGTTCATCCATTTCTGAATCATGTTGGATTAACAACACATTTGAGACAAAGATGCTGAATTTTATTAGCATTGCTTGCTCACTGATGTCATTATTAAATGCTACATTATTAGCTACTCGGGTATAGTATACATTCTTCCTGTACCATTCCTCAGAAAACAAGCAAAAGCCAAATTGTTTTGTGGCATACTGAAACCAGTGCTGACTTTATGCAGCAGATGTTCATCTAGCCACGCATGTAGATGATTTCATAGATGGGGCGAGTGTGCTCACCAATCACACACATTGCTTTTTTTTTTTTTTCCCTCCAGCACTGAATCATCATCTCTCCTTAACTGCTTTTTTTTTGGTTTGGGTTTTTTTTTTTGGTTGGTTTTTTTTTTTTTTTTTTAACTGAGAAAGTAGAGCACTGTGCAAACAGTCATGACCTTTCCTGTCTTTAACCAACATTTTTTTTAATGTCCCAATTCCAGGCTGACCTCCTTTTTCAGAGCTATCTTTGGAACTCAAATAATACTATGAAAATACATTTGTCAGCTTCACAATTAGTGCTTTAATGGTGATGTTCTTTCATTGCTTATTTTCCCCCTGCTGTTCGTATTATGGCAATTTTATTTTTATGTATACAGAAAATGGTAAAAGAAAATCCAATTTATTTCCTTAAATTTACTTCTGTTTTGAAGTAATTTCTGAGGGCTGCACTTTGTATGTGCTTAAAACTAGAGAACTTGCAAGACTACTTGAAGCTTTTGTTTGGTCTAAAGAGAAGAGTAGGAGTTACTTGCTTAGCTGTCACTATCTTAAGCAGCATCAGCAGCTGCAGCATCTAATCTAGCTGCAGAACTAATGCTAATACCACATGGTTCACAAAAAATCACCATCAGCAATATGGCTACATTTAAGACACACAGACATCTAGAAGTATTAGGCAGCTTGTGGCGTAAAGGTCAAAACTACTAGCACGTCCCTTGTTGTGGAGGTGGGAGAACACGCTGTGTCTGGTATGCTGTGATATTGAGCTATCACAAAACATAACTTTATACAAATCTTTTTCAAGTTTCAAACCTCACCTCTGTCATCTCATGGTGCTTTCCCCCACTACAGTGGAAATAGCAGTGTGTAAAAATGGCAGTTGGTCATTGCAGGGGGTTCCTGAATCATGCACACCCTTACAGTGTCCTCCCACTGAAACTGGCTCCAGGATGTTGCTCACCAGCCAGGTGGTTAGGTTTGCAGAAAGCATGCTCAACTGAAGCAGGCTGCGTACGCTCGAAGCTCCTCTGTACAGGTATCAATTACTTTGCAAGTTTGCTGTAGACCAAATAGAACCGGTGAAGTTTGTATATGCGTGCTTGGCCTCAGCAAGGCTTCATTTGGACAGGGTGTGTCACCTGTGCAGCCAGATGCAGAAATCTCTTTACACCCTCACAGATGTTTCTTGACTCCACCTTTTTACTTATTTTTCTCTCCATCATATTACTCTTTTCAGTTTTTTCAACAATCTAATTAGGCCCTTTATTTAATCTTATATCAAACCCACATTTTTTGCAATGTAAAATATTTTTTTAAAGTAAAACCAGTGCAACAATCCTTATTCTTTAAACACTTTGCTGAAGGACAGGAGGAGAGATAATTGGATGAGTGAAGAAGCGAAGCAACCTATGAAGAAGCAAAGTAGAGACAGCGGCATAAGTGACTCTTCAGGATTCAGTAGCTCCAGCCCAGTGGTGAGGACCACACACTGGCTTTTCCTAGCTGGGCATCTCCTTGCAGTGCTTAATACTGCCTGGGATGTGCCTTTTTAAAATCCAGAGCCGTGCTGAGGCTGCTGCTTGGTGACATCCCATCTTGCTGGGTGCCTGACACGCCGCATCCTAACCACAGTGTGGCACTGGGCAGGAAGCCATTTGACCCCAGTACTGCACACCACTCAGGCTCTGCATGCACCTTGGGCTTCAGAAAATACAAATCTTCCGGCTGGCTCTCCTTGCACATGCCAGAGTAGGCATCCTCATTAAATTGTGCCCAGCACAATGCTGAGCTTTGTCAGTGCAGTAGCAATTCTGATACTGCTCAGTAACAGCAGCAAAATGCTTTGAAAGTGAATCCTGTATGATTTTAAGAAACATATCTCAGTCCTTGACAAAGAGAAACCTTTTTCTTGGAGATTTTTTCCAGTAATGTTCATTTGTGTTACTGCAGCTTCAGCAACAAACACAGACGGCTGGTAATGACCTGATTTGTTTAAGCATCTTGCAAAAGGAAATAGAAACTTTTGGCATCTGTGCATGGGTGATGATCAGATACTTAAACAGAGCCTGGAAAAGGAAATACACACCTGATACTGCTCTAGAGAGCAAGTAAAATTTTTGAAAGGGTCTTAAACCCATGTCATTCAAAACTATGCATGTACTGTATCAAGAGACAGGATGTAGAAATGTGTCAGACAAAGAATCTGCCAGGGAATGCATGTTGCTCACCCTAGGTACTATGGAGGTTTGTATAGCTGTAAGTCAGAGGCTAATCTGCTTCACTCCTCAAGTCAAGGACTGTCTCACAGGTTCCAGATATTGCAAAGTTCGATGTGAACCTGACAGGAAGCTGGATACTAATAACTCTCTTCATTTTGGAGCAGCATACGGATATTTATATGATGACTGGACAAGCTTCATATTTCTTGACAGTCCCTTTCCCTGAAAATCCTGCTGATGAGCCATGACAATAACTGTAGACAGATCACCTTCAGACACATCAAAAAGATGAGTAGACATTAAATTTGGGGTAAGAGATATGAGATAGAAAAATAAGAAAGTAAGAAAACTTGTTTCCTAAAAAGAAAGTACTAACACCAAATTTGCTCTGTTCCGAAGTCCAGTTGCAGTAAAAACACCAACAACTTACTAAAAGTGAGGTAACACTAATCAAGAACTATTTTATGGCTGCACAACCCACAGAGCATTTGCTCTAGTGAGCCTGTAATAAAAGCCTTGGTGCTTCACAATGGGAATCTTGAGCTCACTCTGTTCTGCTGTGAAACCTACCTGCTCAGCACGTAGCCAGCAGTGAACACACGTCATTTTCGGTTGGGAGAGGCATGACCCTGTGTGCAGTGTGGCCATTTCAAGCAGTAACATGGAGCCGCGCTGCTTGCTTTTAGCCAAGTTTGGAGGAGTAGAAAACACTCTGTGCTGGTGCAGTGGCCACTGCATAATTCCCTGTTAGCAGTTAAAGCATGAAAACTGCGAGTATCACAATGTGTCTGAAGGTAGGCACATAGAGTGCAGTTAAAACCCCATCCAATTTACATAAAGTTAGCTTTCATGGGCTGTGTTTGACCATGATCTACAGAGAAGCGTGCAAATCTCAAAAAAACCTCATTTTTGCTCTTTATCTGTGAGGTGTCCTTGGAGTTAAACCTTGACATATGCTGTGATATAGAGGAGCCTGCCCTCATTTCTTCCACTGAGAAGGGGGGGTTGTTGCTCTGTAGAGGCGAGGAATTAAACAAAAGCTACTGACAAGCATGAGAGGTGTTCTGCACTCAGAAAGGGTAATAGTGAACTAAAGATTAGCAGAGCGTGTTCCTGGATAACAGATGATGAATCAATCACTGGGGTACCTGGGCATACCCTAGTCAAAAAGATTTGTACTTTCTGCAAAAAGGAAGTTTTCTCTAGTGTGTACTTCTGAGCCATCAGGCTCTGCAAAGAGGATCATAAGACCCTCTTTCTCTCTTGCTGCTGCATCCTGTGTAGAATAAGGTTCAGCAAAAAGACTCCATAGGAACAGTCAGTTAAATATTGGCTTTGTTGGTAGAGTCAGTCAGGGCAGAAGTGTCAACACTGGTAGCTCATTTAGTTTGTTGCAGAAAACTGTTGTGTGAGAAGCATTTGGGGCTTATTGATGAAAATAGGTGTATTTCTATTTATTGCAAATAGAGAAAGAAGGAAGGAGGTTGAATAGAATGGCAGCAAAAATGATTTTATGTTTCTGATAATCTTCAAGTTGAAGTAGAATATTAATATAACAAATTATATTTCTCTATCCAGTGATACGGTTTATTACTAAAACACTTGGGTTTTTTTTTCTTTTTTTCAGAATGACTATGGCTAATTCTTTTCAAATTACAGAAGGATATTTAGGTAGAATTTATGATTGGAATAGACTGGGTCAATTTAAGTCATGAAACACAGCTGTGAAGAGAGAACATGTAAAGAATATCTCAGTTCTATACTGAGAAAATTTAATTGAAAACTAGATTATTGTGTCCCATCATCTGAGGTCAGGTGTTACAATAAACATCTGTAGTCCATGCTTGGCCACTGTTTGGTGGCATACAGTTCTCCTGTACCATGTCTTTGATATTTTTACTCCAGGCTCTTCTTGCACTCTGAAGACTGGACTGGTTCTCACAGTCAAACTCTCTGTCTTCTGTAGCTTACCCAAAGTAGTGGCATTAGTCAGTGTCATCTAGTCCAACCCCATTAATCTGTGCATTCAGTTTTCTTCTGACATCTTTACTGACCTCCCTAACCTCTGTTTACTCATGCTCATTCTGTGGCTACTTCCTTGTTTTACTACAATTACTTTGCTACTTCCTCTGGTTTATTATTTTTATTATTTTTATTTTTATTTTTATTTTTTGAAGATTACCTCTTGGCTGTGTCATCTATGTGCAGGATTTCCTGCCTCCTTTTCCCATTAGGTTCTTGATGTGGGCCACCAACCGACAATTGATTATAATACATGGTATAATTGTTTACTTCAAAGTATGTTTCTGTTTGAGTCACAATCTGCATATTGATACTATGCATTTACTAAAGACATCAATCTTTACGCTCATAGTTTCTCTTATACCTAGCAACCTTATTCTGCTACCATTAGCCAAAAAAATCAAGTTGGTATTTCTCTGTTAAAGCTAAATATCAAGCATAACATGTTCTTTAGCCCTTTACTAAACTAAATTTCTTCTGAGTTATCAGAATCAACTATTCTCTTGATTTGAACAAGTGTGTTTCATTCCACACAGTTCCACTTCTTCCCTCTTAAACTTCATTTACCACTATTTTCCTTCTTATGTAGTAGGGGCAAGTTTTATATTGCCATAAAATGTATTTTCCACCAACTTGTGAAAAAACAAATGAAGAAGGTTTTGAGCCTGAAGATGTTCATTCCATATTTCTAAAGTATGCATGCAAATACGTGATTTTAAATAGACAGGACTGCAGAGGGTATTACATAGTAACATGCAGAAATTGAAGTAGAAAGGTCAAAGAGCTAGAAACACTTGCACATTGTATGGTAAATTAGGATTCTGCAGCAAGAGATTAGAAAGAGCTGAAGAAAACAAAAACTAGAGACAACCAGAGAAAAATTACCCCTGCATCAAAAAATCAGGCTTTGATGAATTTGAAGTCCAAGATAAACACTGATGAACTAGGGACAAAATGTTACGTAACCTCAGTAGAGAAGATGAGAAAACACTGAGACTGATAGTCTTCAGAAACAGGAACAATTCTCTACAGTAAAAAGCCTTTATATCATAAATGTTTACTTTCAGATATATATTTTAATTGTCAAACTAATAGGTTCGTCACTGCCCCCAAAAAGAGATATTTGACCTCAAAAATAAGAGCCTGAAAATCCTTGGTCATTAAATCCATTAGGGATTTTTTCACTGCCACTGATGTTACCTCTGAGTCACTCAGCTGTTACTGACAACTAGTTAGCCATAGATGACTGTGGATGTGGACCTAGATGAGTGTGGAAAGTAGTATTACCATCCAGTGGAACATTTCTGTTACTTCTTCCTTCTAATCCCAGCAGAAGGATATTGTAATGGTGCTAACTTTTTTGTTCATTTTTCCAATCACGGCAAGCACAATCGCTGAAATAAAATCCAAAGTGGTAGGAATGGAAGGGAAAGGAAAAAGAAATTTTTCACAACTAATTGGACAGGAACTGAATACTTGTATGTTCCTGAGATGACCTGAATGCAAACCCTCAAATCTGAACTTCCTCAGACCTTGGAAAAATAAAATCTGTATGTGAACTTTGTGACTTGGCCCTCTCTTAGACCCAGCCTACCTCATGACTCACAGATGCAAAAAAGTGCAGTAGAATCATTACATGCTCTATGATATCTTAAAAAAAAAAAGATAATCAGTTAAACCAAAACCAAGTGCAACAGGCTTATCCTCCTCTGGGTTTCCTATGTGTCAAATCCTGCTTTGAAATACAGGGCCTGAGAATAAGTTCAGTTTGTCAGAGCAAGGAGAACTTTGTTGTTATTCTAAAAGAACAAGGATGAAAACAAATAACATTGTTTTTTAAAATGTATACCAGACACATTGAGGGGGAGGAGGGCAGGGCGGGGGCAGGAAGGCAGGGTGGTAATGTGAAGCGAGAACACATAAAGAAGAGCAGAGAATGGTATGAGTTTCTTTTCTTTAACCTGCAGGTTTTCTTTGCTTTTCTAATTCAGCAGATCTAGTGCCTGTAATTCATAACATTAAATTGCAAACTGAGAACGGGTTTGTGTGAGATGAACTAACCTGAGCAATGCAATTCATATTTATGAATATTTGTGAGGTACTTTAATGCATGGGAAGGACATTTTCTCTGTGTTTGCCTGCAAAATATTGCTCTAATACCAAACAGCTCAGGCCTGGAGTCCTTGACTGCGTCACATTCTGCCCTTGTTCATGACAGACATGGTGGAGCTTAGCATTCCTACAGAGAAGCACTCAGACAATTGTCAGCACGAGCATTTTGAGTGGAAGACACTGAAGGATCATTGCAATTGGGAATGCTGCAAATGTGCGGCTTATTGTCGGCAAAGATGGTCAGAAATCTTCCAGGGGAACACTTTACCAACTCTGAAATGCTGATTAATCAAAATCACAACATTCTGTGGGAATGTGTCTGTTTTAACAAATCTTCTGACAAAACACAGGCACATTTCCAAACTCGCCTGCCAGGCAGGTTTCAGTCAAAAGCCTGCCCAGCTTCATGCCAGCTTGCCAACCTAGCTCCTTAGCAGTCTGCCCAGCAGTCTGCTGGGGAGAAAAAATGCCAGGCCTTCAGATTTCCCAGTGCAGGAGCATCCCACTGAATTACGTACCTCAGTGTTGGGTGACCCTGGGCTTGCAGGCTGTTCATTACAAAGCTAGAATGATCATCAGCCTTGAAGGCAGGCAAGACCAGAGGTGCCTGCCCTGAGAAGGGCAAGAAAGAGGTTTGACTAGGAGTCCTGTAATGGGAGCAGTAAATGAAGGGTGAGGAGGAGTCAGGCTGCATGAAGGACAGTGAAACATCCATATCCTTCTGCTCTAATTAGTGAGCAGACCTGCAACGGACCCTATTTTAGGGGAGTTTCTGTTCTGGATCCAGTACCCATTGAGAAGGTGAGCACCAAATTGGCTCGGTTACTGGAAGACCCCTATCAATTAAAGTGTCTGTGCATGTAAAGAAGTGGTTTGAATTTTTTTTCTCTCTAGTTTCAGTTTAAGTCCTTCCTTTGCTGAGGAAGATGGCTGAGTCCCCTTTTTGTCATGTGGTGTGCTTGTACCAAGCCCAGTTCTCTGATGCGTACTGCGGAGTGACTTCATACATGTGGATAGTAGGCCAAGTTCTTCCAGCAGCAAAGAACTCACCATGTCCACAGATCTGTGATTGCCCCAAGAACCATACAGAGTGTCAGTGGAAATTCAAGCAAGCTGTCCTAATTGCCCCTTTTTCTGTTTTGTTTTGTGAGGGTTTTTTGTTTGTTTGTTTTGTTGGGGTTTTGTTTGTTTGTTTGTGTTAAATTTTGTGCTTTGTTTTTTGTTTTGTTTTTGTTTTCCTCAAGAACAACTCAGAAACATAAAAGAGAATAGGAAATGCATTCAGTAAGGCATTCTGGTAGTGGTAGTCATAGTGGTATCGTTACTTGCAACTTTGGAGTCTCTTACTGTCCTCTTCATCCTTTAAAGGACATGCTCTTGTCCTGTAGTGGAAGAGAGTATGAAGGACCTCTACAAAGGCTGGTGAGTATCAGTGTACTTCTGTCAATTCTCAAACTACGTGTCTTCTCATCATGTGCTGCTCACTTGATCTCAAGTTTCCTGTAGAAAACCAGTTCACAAGTTGTGTGAGCATGTTACCTATAGCCTGGGATAAGAATGAAGGCTAAGGCCTTGTGGCTGAGAAAATGGTCTTGCTAAACACTTCTTTAAACAGTATATTTTAGTAGGTGTTATTGTTTTCTTTGTATTTATGAGGCAATAGATTTTATTCTAAGAATAACAGTTGAGGAACAGTAAACAAAAATGGCAAATTGGGGCTTTGGATGACAAGTGTTCTTCACCACTTTATTGCATTCATGTTACTGGGCACTGGGCTTAACTAACACCAATTCATCTCCATGAGAATTGTTGACAGAAAAATAAAACAGCTTTGTGTTAGAGAATAATATGTCAGTCTGGAAGGAATTGTCCATGCTTATTCTTCTGAGACTTGACAATGTTCTTTCACGGCTAATTAGCCCAAGCAGAATTTAGCTTAGGTACATAGGGCAGGAGTACAGCTGCATCAACTACCACTTAGTTGACGTTTGTAACAAAACAGTGTTTCTAAGCTCCCACAGCTTAAGGTGGTGTGTGTTGTGCCTTCTAGAAATATACTCAGTTTAAAAGAGAAAAGGCTCATGTTTGAGAAGACTATTTGAACCAAGTAAGTAACATTTTACTTCTCAAATGTGTTTAGAGCCAAACACAAGTAGAATCAAAATAAAAGTGTAGCATTACAGAGGCAAATTCTATGCTTATTTTCACCAATTGCATGGACAGCATTTGGGACTTGGCCTAGATAAAGGTGTTTCCTTTTCCTGGTCTTAAAATTAAGAGCCAGACATGGTTAAGGGGAAGAGGAGTTTTTACCTCAGCATTTATTTAAGGATCCTTAAGGTGCACCACTTCATCCAGGTGGAATGCTCCAAAATGCACACCAAAAGGCACACACACAATAGATCACATATACAGTTTATAGACCTTGCAAATTAGCATATCTATCAAAGATTCCCCAATGAGAAGCTTAAATGAATAGTGTGGTATCCTCCCATCCCAAGGAATTCCCCCCTGGATGGCTTATCTTAGTTTACAGGATGTGTTCTAGAGAAGACCTTGGTTTCTCAGGATAGTGTGGGACTTTCTGGCGCAGACTGCGAGGCCTCCTGCGAGGATGTTTGGTCTCCTGGCTTAACGGAATATTAGGACTATGCTAAATTTTCAGGCTTAAGGAATTACAGGTATGCATGCTAAAAGCCCTGAGGATACATAAAAGCTATATAAAAGGGTATATAGAAGGTATATATAAAAAAGGCAAAAAATCATCATGGCGTCAAAGGAACAGTCTCTTACTCTTTCCATAAAGTTGGCTCACTGTTAAATATTTTCAGGAAGTCTTGCTTTGCTGATCCCTCATTTTCCTCAGACTTTTTTCTGGGGATATTTGAGAGAATATTTAGTTTATGGATCTTTTTGTACTCATCACCACCAGCAGTGGAAGTCTGGTTCCCTTGACTTAATTCTGGACCATGGCTCTCTCGCTGCTCAGTAAGAAGTTCAGAGCTAATATTTCACACCTCAACTCAAACCAATGCAGCTGCAACAGTTTTTGCCCATGGACAAATACCAACACTTCCCAGCTCTGTCATTCTTTCTTTCTGGTGTCTCATTTGTTTGAACATGAGGAAAAGCACCTCAGAAGCTAACTTGACAAATCTCAAGAAAAATTTCCTCCAGGATGTGTCATCACTAGCAGACATAAGGAACAGATTCTGCCAAGTTCTGAGGGGAGGTTGGGTGGATTGCAAGGAGTTGCCATGTGCAGGCAACAATAATGGGATGGCAGGGAAAAAACCTCCATCCCTTCAGTTTGTTGCCTCATTCCTTCTTGGCATTCCACAGCTCAGCTTTTAGAGCTAATTCAAAGAACTTTTCTAGTTGCTCTAACGTAAAAATATTTCACTGGAATACTGGTTGGCTAGGTAGCTTGCCACTAACACTGCAGACATTTTGAACCATTACTTAACTTAGTACACTTTCAAGCCTTTGTCCTGTGTTTAAGACAGCTCAATGTAAAAGCAAGATTACAGTCAAGCTTAATGTCTTCTTGTGTGTTTTCTTCTTTTCACATATTACTCTTGTTAGCAGCAGGTCTGAAGTCTTAAGTGAATTAATTTTTTTGTAGAGAAGACACTTTTAACTTTGAAGTGTTGCAGACACATAAGTATACGCAACGCTAAAGCAGGATTTCCTTTTCTCTAGTTCCAGTTTAATTTAATGATAAATTTTATCCATGCCTATCTGTTCTAACATAAGAGCTTTGCACTGAATATTCTTGAGGTACTGGTGTTTATGCATGAAGAGCCAGAGTTTACAAGAATGATAGTCAAAATAGATTAACACACTATGTTTCCATTTCCTATCTAAAGGAAAGACACAGGCATTGAGACATAAGGTACGTCTGAAATAGCTTTGTTTAAAGACTTCTGAGCCTGAATGGCTTCACTGGACTACATATTCTCCAACCCCACTCTCTTACTACATTTAACTATTTTTTGCATTTGACACTTGTTTCTTTCATGAAACACAATGAAGAAAACTGTGTATACATTATTGTGTAAGTCTCTATCATACTTATTTTTAGAGAACTACCTTTTAGCCAGCTAGTAAGTTTTTCCCTGTAGTGCTCTATGAAGGAACAGGAGTGGTTCGGGACATGTTTGGACAAATGTGTGAGGGTTGGACCTAGATGATCCTTAAGGTCCCTTCCAACCCAAACCATTTGTGTTGGGTTTGTGTGGCCAGGTGTTGGGGCTTCAGGGGTGGTTTCTGTGAGAAGCTGCCAGAAGCTTCCCCCATGTCAGACAGAGCCAGTGCCAGCTGGCTCCAGGACAGCACCACTGCTGGTCAGGGCCAAGCCAATCAGGAGTGGGTAAGGCCTCTGTGATAACATATTTAAGATGGAAAAAGCTCCTTAATGGGCGTATTATGTAATTGTGGCCAGAGAATACATGAGAACAACTCTGCAGACACCAAGGTCAGTGGAGAAGGAGAGACAGGAGGTGCTCCAGGCGCCAGAGCTGAGATTCCCCTGCAGCCCTGGTGCAGTCCATGGTGAGGCAGCTGTGCCCTGCAGCCCCTGGAGGTTCATGGGGGTGCAGACATCCACCTGCAGCCCATGGAGGAGCCCCGTGCTGGAGCAGGTGGATGCCTGAGAGGAGGCTG
>NW_008239759.1:633839-640098 GCF_000691975.1 Corvus brachyrhynchos
GGACCTGCAGACTGATGGAGACAGGGGCCCATGCTGGAGCAGATCTCCTGGCAGGACTTGGGACCCTGTGGAGGGCCCACGCTGGAGCAGGCTGTGCCTGAAGGACAGCACCCCGTGGAAGAGTGATCCACATTGGAGCAGTTCACGGAGAACTGTTGTCCATGGGATGGACTCACACTGGAGAAGTTAAAGGAGGACTATCTCCTGTGGGAGGGATCCCACACTGGAGAGGAAAAAGACTCTTCTCCCTGAGCAGCAGTAGGAATACCATGTGATGTACTGACTGTAAGCCCCATTCCCCATCTCTGTGTCCCCTCTCTCACTGGGAGGAAGGACATAGAGCTGGGAATGAGGAGGAGTGGAGGGAAGACGTCTTTAAGATTTATTTTACTTTTCATTATCCTGCTCTGATTTTGTTAGCAGTAAATTCAATTACTATCCCCAGTCTGAGTTTTGAGTTCTGCCTATGATGGTGAGTGATCTCTCCCTATCCTTATCTCAACCCAGGAACCCATTTTATATTTTCTTTCCTATGCCCAGTTACAGAGGGGAGTGATAGAGGGAGAAGGGGCTTCAGTGGGTGCCTGGCATCCACCCAGGGTCACCCACAATACCATTTTACGAATCCATGGCTCAAAATCCATGATGACTATCTGTTTATTACCACAGGTACATTTATTAAAACAGGACGTTCTTCAGGGTAGGGTCCATCCAGCTCAGCGCATAAACTGTCCTGTAAGTATTTAAACACAGATACCCTTCTCCCATGGTGTCTTGACGGCTATGCTACAAAAGGCAAGCTCACTTTTGCTCTTTTTGTCTTTTTCTGCATATTAGACCACTTTCTATCCACCCTTCTGGATGCCAGATTTACAACTCTGCAGGACAAAAAGTAGGAAGCCACCAGTGCAAAAGAGGCTTATACCAGCAGTGGTTGGTAGAGATTTCTCAAAATGTCTATCAGACAAATCCCTGCTCTGGACTTGAGCAGTAGCGGTCCCAGTTTCCCACATTTCTGGGTCCCAGTCAGACTCATGGGTAAGAAAGATACTTCCCTTCTGCATTCATAGAAGGAAAAACTTCTGTCACCTGAGCATGTTGAGGGTGAAAAGGAATTATGGCAATGTAATGTCTGGTCCTCCAAGGTTACCAAGCAGCAGAGCAAAGAATTTCAGGAGCAAAACTCACCACGCAACAACAGCTGTTGAACAACCAAGAGCATGCTTCTCAGTGATCTCTGCTAAGGGTGTTTTGCAGGCTCTCCTTTAGAGCAAGGGTCTAAGGCTAAGAATTATACTCCATTTTCTCCAAAAGGCTATAATTAACCCTGTCCAGTGCTTGCACAGCTTTAGTGTACAATAACCACAAAACAGTAGCAGAAACATCCCCTGCACAGAACAAAGGCTTCTTCTTGTCTTTCTGATAATCATTGCTGTGTAACAAACTTTTTATAGCTCTTCATGTATTTAAGTTTACTATTCAATTTTTGCTTCAATAGAACACATTTCCAACTATTTTGCAAAGTATAGTGGCTTCACCAAATGACTCACTGATAATTACTGTCATAGGAGAGCCAACTGCTCAGTATATTAATATGCATTTTACTATTCTTAGTTATTATGGTGGCTGTAAAAATCCATTGTGAGATATTTGCTCTCAGTCTCCTATCTCAAAACACATCATAGGAAATACCTGTTCTCAGTGTCTTTCTGCCTGCAGTGGTCAAGCACACAGGCTTCCAAACATTTTGGTAAATCAAATGAGGTATATTTCTTAAAGATTTAATGCTGTGACTTAAGTCAGGATTAATCACAAATCATCAAAGTCAGTGGGATGACTAATGTGAACAAAGATTAAATGGCAAGACCAAGTCTCAATTGTGTTGAAGAAATGACTGCCAAAAACCCCCATCCCACTGGTTTCTTTACACATTTCTCACTTCGGAGTATGACGAATGAAGCAGAAAAGTAGATGACTAGAAAAGTAGCAGCTAATAGTGTTAGGTCATATTGAAAAGACTCTGACTAAGAATTTTGACTTTCCATTGTCTTGGCTCTGCTGGATACCAGGCAGTGAATTTTGTGACTTGTATTATCATTTTTGCGTAATTTCATTTAGATGACTAACTGAATGAGGTTTGTGTTAACTCTGTCATTTGGGGAACTTTTATTCAAGAAAATTTTATTTTGTTTTGGAGATAAGATTGCTCATATCCACATGGACATAAAACTGTTCAAAGGGAAAGTGTGAAAAGGTGCTGGGGGGAGTTGTTTGTGTCTCTGTCAGAAAATTTCATTTGCTGGGGCTTTAGAAAAGATTCCAACAGCAGTTGCTTCAGTTGCTGCAGACTGGGAGAGCCTCTGGACATGAAGGACCTTTAGGCCCCTTCTAGAAGAGCTAGTCTTACTTCTCAAGAAATCCTCACTTCAGATCAAAATCCTCCAAGTTATTGGCCTGTCTCGTTTAATCTGAGTGATTCAAATGTCAACAGCGAGGCAGCTCTGCGTAAGTACACATGTCAAACCCCACTGGTCCTTGGCAATTTCTGAGCAAGGTGCTGCAAATAGAACTTAGCATGGTGAGCTTGTTTCGCCATACTGAAACAGTTCCTAATGGCAATGACTTGTCACTTGTCTCCCTCCTGTGTTGTTGGCCATGAGAAATTGCTGTTCTTCCTACCTGTGTCATCTCCACCTTCCTTTCAAATTAATGTGGGTGTAAGGTGTGCCTTGCCATCTCAGTCACTCAGGGTGCCTGCTGGCTTTCCTTCTCCAGTGTTTTTATGTGGTGCTCTCCAGATTTCCTACTCATCATGTCTGCTGCTCAGTTATAGGAGGAGGGAAGCTAGGGCTCATCTCTTTTTAAAATTTGTCTTTTCAGTGATATTCCTAGCATTTCCTGCTTTCTATATGCATACTATACACTCCATAAAATGGTGCATTTTCACATTCTTGAGGGCTTTCCAGTGATTTTATTTCCAGTCCAATATTGAAAATGAATGGTGCTACATGTTTCTACTTTCCACAACATTGGCAGCACTATCTCAGGAGTTTCAGAAAGGGCAATGTTGTACACATTAGCAGCAAATGTGTTCATTAATGAAAAGAGCCTTTTTGAAAATGCTTCTTTTTGTGTTTAAAATATTCAGGTGAAATCTGATACTTCCATCAGTCCTGAAGATATTGCTGTTCTCCATAGTGTCTCTCAATCTAAGTGGGTAATATGTCATTGGCTCTGTGGGCAGAACTGGTGCTTGTGACCTAAAAACCAGGACATTTTTGTTTGCTTTTAGACTGTCTAAAATGCTCAAACACCATAACCTTCTTAGTTTGTCATATGAATAGCCATGAAGGCTTAAGTTGGCTGTTGCAGTGCAAAAGTATCATGTAAATTTTCTTTATTTAGTCCATGCACTTATTGTGCAATTTTTGGTGTTTCTTCACACTTAACAGTTCCAGTAAACATTGCCTCACTTATGTCTGCCTAAGTTACAACGTGAACATCTATTTCTCTTGGGTTTGCTTTTAGCAAGAGTACATTACAGCACAAATATTTTTCCAGAACAGTTTCCACAAATGTTCCCAGATGCATGGAAATATTTTGATTAATACTTTGAACTGTAGTCAAATGACTTGCCTTTTTCTTTCATGCATTTTATTTCTGCCTTTGATCTTTATAAAATCACAATATCATCTATTTTATGGAACTTTCACTACTGTTCTTCTTGAGCAGGAAGCCCTGGAGGACTTGGTTAGTCTTAAACATTTTTGAGCATTGATCACATTAAATATATAAAAAGATTGGTGAATATAGTTTTCTGTAATTCCATTACTATGCAGTAAACCTCCTACAGATATAAAGAAAGCAATGCAAGGGAACCAAGGATAATAGCAGAAGTCACCATCTCTTCAGTTAATTTCAGAAAGTATGTGTGTGTGTATATACATATAAATAAATCATTAAACTGTTTAGTAGAGCATAACCTTATGAAACATTCTTATTTTGCTCCAGATTTATTTCAATTATTACATTGTACTATATGTGGACTATAATAAACATGAGGAGTTAAAGCTTTTTTTCTTTGGAGGCACTGGAACTTTTACTTTCATCTGATTCTAAATTTCAGGTTGGGTCATATTCAAAGCTGATATTATGGAAAGCCCAAGAGGCATTGACACAACTGAATGCCAAGGAGTCAACCAATGTTAGAGATGACAAGCATTACTTCTGTTATATTTCTGTTACTTACTACTCAAATGCCTTTTCTAGACCTTGTGTGTAGTACTATGACTCAGTGTAGCCTTAACAATACTCATTAAGCCAAAATCAGAGGTAGTGTTAAGAGAGTTTAAGTCATGTAGCAATAAATACCAATGAATCTAAAGGAGTTGAAGTTAATATTGTGCTGTCCAAAAGCAGGTGTAAGTCATGCCATGCCATAGTCAGCTGAGAATTTATCTAAAGATCTTCATGACCTACTTCATCCCTCCAATAGGAAAATCAGCAGAGGTGGATAATCATAGAATGATTGTCTTTTTTACAGTTTTCTCAAAAGCCTTAGACTCCTTTTGTGCAGAATGCACAGAGCTATGGCTTTCATCCATGCTATTTTTTTCTGTACTTCAGGGGAGGTGGAAAAATGGTGAATATGTTCCTTCAGCCAAACCAGCATTTGGCCCCATATCCACTTTATCCCTGAATCTGTCAAGCTCCCACTGTAAGATTTGGAGAGTAAGACCAGGTTTTGCTGTAAAAGGTTTTGACTCTCCTGACCTCCACTGAGTAGAAGCAGCGTAAAATATAGGAAACATCTTTGTTACTAATCTGGGAGAAAGATCAGGTCTGTTTTTATGGCTGATTATAATTAGTGACAAACATATAAGCAAATAGGCGACCAAACTCCATCTGGAATATTATTTCCAAGACTGTCCACCCACATAGGAAGGATATTATTTGCCTTGGAGACTTCTTTCTAGAATTCTAGAATTTCAAGAACCTGAGTCATGAAGGCAAATTTGCATTAGTGCTTTTTCTTTTTTTTCCTAGATACGAGACTTAAAGTTTTGAAAAGTGTATGCCCAGGATTCCTCAGAAACCATTTGTCATGGTGAAAACAATATGCACCATTTAATTTTAAAAACTGCCTGAAATTTCAGGATTTACTTTGGCTTTTGACAGTCCTGTGAACTCAGTGCATCGGATTGGTACAAAATGTGTGGTACACAATGTGTGCTGCACAAGATTCCTCACATAGGTTCTTCAGTGTGCCTAAGACCTTAAGTAAGTCACCAATATTTATGAGCAAGCAGGTCTTCAAGCTTATTGCTGGATCTCATGTCTGATATTTCCAGTAGCATGCCAACTGTCTCTGCATGTCTGTTATCCACCAGCAAGTGGAAGCATGGCAAAAAAAAAAAAAAAAAAAGGACTGTGCAGCCTCCAGGTGGAGGCAGTGGTTGATCTCTCAGACTTGGGCTGCTTTTGAGTCCCCTTTCTAGTCACGGTGGGCTCCATAGTCTGTTACCTTTAACAAGGCTGCATATACTAGATATTAGAAACAGGAAAGGAAGAGGGGTAAACCAATGTCAGTAAAGGTTATTAGATCTTTCATATTAAATAATCCAGGGAGATAGATAGAAATGGATTCAAGACACTTAGATTTTATTGTGGAGGGATATTATGGGTCCATGTGATAAAAGACTGAGGACTGAGATAAACAAAAATATACTCTGAAGTTGCTTTCTGTTAGGTTTGCTTTACTCCAGAGGGCTATCTCTGTTGACATATAAATACAGGATGACAGAGTAATATAACAGGATGGTGTTGGTGAGGACTATACTATTTCGGCAAGTGCTTAACAGAATGAAATCAGGAATCGTTTATGTTCTGGAACTAGGATTTAATAAAAAAAAATTTCTCTTGTCTCCCTAAATTTTACTTGTGAAAGGAAAAAAAGAAGAGATGGAGATACAAACCTTCTGTGAGGATAAAAATGAGGAAGATGCATATCTCACACCTAATCAAACGTGTGCACATTCAAACACGTTCTGGGATGAGAACTGAATTTCTTGATGGCCATGTGTCACTTTCTAAAACGGAGGTTAAACAGGGGGCAAACCAGCACCAGACTCCCCATGGCATCTCCGCTCATCGGGAAGCAAGGCTCGGGGTGCGGGGACGGGGGGCTGCGGGCGGGGACCGCCCCGGGAGGGCCAGCGGGACCGACCTTCTCCAACGTGCGTCTCCGCCTCTGCCCCGC
>NW_008239759.1:641756-642005 GCF_000691975.1 Corvus brachyrhynchos
TTGTGTCAGCCAGCCCTTTCCGTCACTTTTTGTCGCTGTTTTTTAGGCGCTGCGGGACCGAGCGCATAATAGTTCCTGGAAATGTTGCATTATGTAACCACAAAATTTGCTGGCAGCCGGGCTGGGAAGAGGGAGCTAATTATGCGATTTTATAATCTCCCTACAAAGAAACTAGGACAATCTCTCCCCGAAAAAAAAAAAAAAAAGCCCCCCAAACCCGTAACTGTACAAGGTTTTGTTAAAGATGGT
>NW_008239759.1:643057-682530 GCF_000691975.1 Corvus brachyrhynchos
CCTCGCAGGTAGGCACGAGATGGGCGTTTTCGTTCGTTTCTTACGTAACGAGCGACAACAACATCATAAAGGGGGGGAGAAAAAAAAAAAAAAAAAAAGAAGAAAGAAGGAAATAATCACCATTGCCCAATTCTGTAATTTTTTTCCCAAGTCACTTCGGCGTCGCAGTGGGAAGAAAGAAGGAAATAATCACCATTGCCCAATTCTGTAATTTTTTTCCCAAGTCACTTCGGCGTCGCAGTGGCTGTATGTTTTGTATTCCGGGGCCAGCTTGTGCTGTGTCCTCGACGGGAGTGTAGCTTGGAAGTTGCTAGCTATAACTTATCTTTCAATATGAGGTGATTTTTATTTTTTTAATTTTTTAAAAAAATTTTTTGGTGGCTAAAACGGTTCTCGAATAGATCAAATCAACATCCCTGTGCTTCTGACCAAAAACCTCCCAGCTAAGTACCCCAACCACGGGCTTTATGTTCGTTGTACCTGCTGCAGGAAGCAGCAGCAAAGTATTTAAAAAATGTAATATTCTTGGTAACTGCATAAACTTTTCTGCTACTTGATTGTTGGGGCCAAGTACAGCCTTGATAGTGGGCTCTTTTGGAGTTACTGGTGTGCTAAAAACAACCCTATTTTTTTTCATTGTCCTTGTAACGTGAATGATTGCACTCAGTTTCGTTATGTTTGTTCCGTGTGTACACAACCTACTTTGAGTTATCATTGCCCTCCTCAGTAATTAACTAAATCCAGAGCCTCGTTTAAAATATTGCACGTGCATCGCTTTTATGGTCCTTATTCAACCAAAATGTTGACTTTGATGGGAAACTTGAATGAATAAGGATTTGGTTTTTTGGCCCAAAGACATGATTTAAACCAATAAGATCAAGGACTACTGATTAGGGATCGTTAATAACATTGGCAGTAACAGTTATTGTTACAAAAGTTCTCAAATTACAGATGTCTTTGACTGTTAAAATGCTAACATGCTTTGAAATATTCTGCCTCCACTTTCATTTACTTTATATTTTTAACTCATGCTCCAAAGGACTCTTAACTAGCTTTTAAAATATCCCGCTTCCTGGATTTGCATGCAAAGCCTCAAGTTTCTGCTGTTTTGGTGGGGGTTGTTTTGCATTTTCTTTTGGGGTTTGGGGAGGGCTTTTTTTGTTTGTTTGTTTGTTTGGGTTTTTTGTTTGTTTGTTTTTAAGAAACTGATGTGAAGGTGTCAAAAAGCTAAGAGTCTTTGCATGGGCAGTATGAACTTACATGACCTCCACACAGATTATCTCATTTTAAGAAGGAACAGTATTTGCCTTATTTTGGATGAAATTTGTAGAACATACAGACATTCTTTCTGTTGAAATAGAGTCTAAGGAAGATATCAGTACCATGCTGCTTTTTCCCAATCCTTTATCTTGAAATAAAACTCTTAAATGAAATAAACCTTTAACTCATTTTAAATTGACTTATTTTAACAAATAGTTATGCAAACTATCCTTATGCAATAGTTTTTTTCCAGCCGGCAATCTTGCTGCTGTTATAACATCACTGTGATGCAATAATATGAACAATAAAATCCTCTGTTTGAGTCTTATTACACACTGTTAAGCAATGTATCTGACTCATCAGCTTAATTGACTCTTCTAGGTGACCTTGCCATGATCATTATAGCCAGTTATGAGATATAAATGTGCTTAGGCTATGTAATAGAAAAAAAATGCAAATAGATGGCCAATTCCTGCAGTCCATTCTAAAAGAAAATGACAATTGATTTCTGTGTTAGTATTTTACAGTATTAAATCATTACCTTACTGTATTTGAAAATATTTTTTTAGTAGCTACAAGATAATGTAACTGTCTAATACTGATGATAAGCATGACTGTCAAAAATAAGATTGTGTAAGCAAGGGAATACTTGGTCTTGACTAAAAATGTGATAGAAGCAACATTACTAAAAAACTGTATTAGAAGGTAGATCTGAAATTAATCTAAAGCCACCTTAGATACCCTGTTTTTTCCTGATACACTTGTTGAATTGGTCCATGTCCAAAATAGCATACTATGAGACTGAATTTCATTACAGATATTAAGTAAATCTATATTCTATCAGGAGGAATGCCTTATTTAGGACATGGCTTTTTTCCCTCTCTTGAGTTGCTCCACCTTGGTGTAATTTTCAGTCTGTCCTGCAATATTTGAATGATTAACCAGTTTTTGCTACAGAGGTGTCTGCACAACAGCTGACAATATAGGTGCCAGTGCTGCAAGACTTCTTTTTACAAGTGGAATGCAACCCACCAAAGAAAATAATGCTCAGCATGGGCAGTGGTCTGGACCATCTCACAGAATTGGAGCTCTAAAGATTGCTATTCCTCTGCTCTGTTTGCAGTGAGTGGTAGATAACATTTTACAGCCAGTGTTTTTTTTAATATTTACTTCAGTTGTTATATAACAAGATGCATGTTTAGAGCATCAGCTGGGATTAATTGACATAATTCTGCTGCCTTTAAATAGAGCCATATAAATTTAGGTCAGCTGAAGGTCTGCTCCATGCTTGGCATTTTAAGAACACAGTTCAATAATAGAAAGCTATTTGTTGTCAGAATAATTAATATTTGATTTTGTGGGCCTTTTTTTTTTATGGTTTGTAACTAAGGGAAACATGAGGTTGTATTTCCAGAACATGGTTGCTATTAAGTTATAGCTTTTTGCAGTCTAGTTCTTCCTGCTGTCAAGTAGCTACTGAAATGAGAAACATACTGTCATAGAACTGTAACTTCAGTAACAGTTGTTTCTCTTGAGGTTTTATTAGAAATACTGGAAAGTGATGATATTTATTAAATTGCATATTTACATGTACATACAATACATATTTAAACCAGACCTTGTTTTGGGAAAAATGAACAGATCTAGCAGAATCATACTGGCTTCATAAGGAAATGGAAGAAAATATGGGGCAAATTTGCACCTATTGAGCTTGACTGACTTTTTTTGAACAACAGCTACCCTTAACATATGTTTTGTGCTCTCCAAATACTAATTGTATTTGTGTCATTTACCTTTGGTAAGCAGGCTGCACTTTAAAGAGTTAATTTGTAGTTAAGATAAACAGTAACTTAAGTAATTTTTCTAACAATGAAAGCCTTTTGTAAAAATTAGATATGACATCAGCTTTGTGGCTACAACGTGGAGTCAGATAATATGAATTTGCAATAGTATTTCAAGTTCCATGATAATCCTACTCATCTTTTCTTAAATTTGATTGAACAGTGTCATAATAAATGATTTCTGATGGGCCCAATGGAATATATTTTGTGGACATATTCCATTTTTTTCTTTCAATAACACGATCAACATTTTAGCAAAAGTGGGTCATCTTGTACAAAGCTATCATCATCAGTGTTCCACTGACCTAATTACACATTGGTCCTGAAACAGTAAGCACTTAAGATGTCCATGAAGTTGTAGGAAAAAGACACTGTGTACAGGATCAATAGTTGTTCATTGTTACATGTTATTGTAGCATATTAATGGTCCTTACGTGTGTTACTATGTAACAGCAGAAATTGGTGGTAATGTTTGTATTGTAAATGCTTTTCCCCTTTGTGACCGTGGATAAGCATAGCATCGTAGCATAAAATGCAGTCACCTAGGTTTTTTCAAGAAGTTTTAACTTCATTTGTTCTACCCTCTGGCCCACAAATCTGTCCCAGGAATATCACTCTTCCAGAGTAGTCAGCATTCCTTTTCTTTAACAGGAACATAAACTTACGAACTGTTGTCAGTAAAGGGCAAGAAGAAGTATGTTGAAGGATTTCAGTGGAGATTGGAAATCCTCTCTGTTGGAGAGGATTTCTGAATTATAATAGACCTAATCATAGGTGCAGAATTTTGTGGCATAATTTTTGTCTGTGGAAAGTAGTAGAGGTAGAGTAACTCCAAAATTTTTCAGCAGTGTTTAGGGAGGCTGTGCATGCACCACCTGAGCTTAAACTCAGCTTCCTGTCCCACATGTGCAATGAGAATGATGTTTTTTCTGTGCCTCATAAAAGTAGTGAGATAGATAGCAACTGTTTTTAGAACACTTCAGAAGATAAAAGTGCAAAGTGTATCTTTCAGTTTTTCAAAATTTGGAATGCAAACTGGTGGAATCTATAAAGAACTTCTATAGCAGCTCATCTGGTATGTAGCCAGATTTTCAAAACTGATAAACTGGCAGAATGGTGGCAGTAATATAATTAATGATACCTATTCAAAACATGGACAACAGCAACTAAAAGTAAGCAGAGACATCAATACGAGCACAATTGTTTTTCTAGAGTGTGCCAAATAGTGGTGGTGATGATAGAGGCATCTGGTTTTTTTTCTAAAACAAGAAGCTATACCTAATTTTTATTCCGTTTTTTAAAGGACTGATATATATTTTTTTCATAGACACAATGATACAAAATTGAATTGTGTTTGAGCATCCAATGCTAGAAATGGGATTTCATTTAGTTTGATAGAATCACTATCAAAACGCTAGAGCTGTAGAATTAAACAGTCATTTTATCCTAGGATATGTTTGAAAGATTATGCTTAGAAATGGCATGAATTATTTTGCTAAGTATAAATAAAAATGTGCAGTTATTCTATGGGGAAGCTTAGGTATATGACGAAGTCCACATGCATTCCCTAAAGCAGACATGACTTATGTAATTAAATTACACAGAAGAAAGACCGTGGCCCTGTCCTGCAACCTTTGAGACCTTTCAGTTATTATTACAATGAGAATACAAAAATCCCCGGGATCAGATCTTGAATGTGCTATGTTGTCACTTCAGTATTTTTTTTAAGTCCCACAAATAAATTAATTTTTTGTGATTTCTGCATACATAATTTTTTGCTTCAATAGCATGAGTCCTATATAACAGTCTCATTAATACTTGGATCTGGGATTGTATTCTGCTTCTGTTGAAGCCAATGGCAAAATTGCTGTGGGAGCAAGACTGGCTCTGTAATTAAGTTAATAGGGTCGAGTGTTATTACATTGTAGAATTGGCACTCAATGCCATTAACATCAACCAACCAAATGTTGGTTTTATTACACTTTATGAGGGAGTGATAAAGCAATTGAAAAATTAGTCATAAGGGAAAATATTGGAATTTGAAATGTAGTCAGAGGAATCATTACAGTTCATTAATTTATGTGTAAATACTCATGTTTTCCAGTGGAATTATAAAATGCAAGTAAAGTGAAGTGAAATGGCTGGTTCCATTGAAGGCATGTTGCCATTTTCATCAGATGGAATTTAATTTGTTTACAGACTCAGCATTGGGCTGATCCACATGTAGAAGTATTCATAAACAAGGGTTTTGACTCCTGTTTGTAAATTCCAGTTTACCATAATATTCCAGTTACCATAATAAAAGTGCTCGAGCAATATAGAAAGAGTTAAAGATCTATTGTTGTTTTGTTAATTCACTAAAGTAATGGCATTAGGTCTAACTGCATGGAGAGCAAACCCATATGACTATGTCAGTGGGTTACATGTCTGTCTCGACAGCTTTACTGATGGACTCTGGCAGAGAGCAAAGTTGAATATTGCGTGCAAAAACACGGTCATTTTGGTACATGCTTAATATTTGCTGTAGATTGCATGCTACTTAAGTTCTGTTTGTTTGTGCCAGGAACAATGTGTACAGGAGGGAGACTGGCCAAAAAGGGAGTTAATAGTGCTACAGTGAGCAGATTGGCCATTCCAGTGTACAGTCTGCAGATGTCCTATGGAACAAGGCGCATGAACTCTGCAGGTTATTGGGCTAAGTGCAGCTCAGTACCAGTGTTAGGTTTGCTGGTGGATATTTGGACATGCAGCCGAGTTTTTATCCATCAGTATGGTCCTATTGATGAACTATGTCATTAGTCGACATTCATTTAGGAAAAAAATCAATCCGCAATCCAAAAACTTTTTGCTAATTATTATTACCATTTATTAGTATTTTTCCTAGACCACAATGTTGGACAAACACTGAAGTGGAATAACTTTGAGCTGGGCACCATACAGGAAGACACAGTCTGAATTCTCATCCTAATAGAGTCTTGTTCAAGACTAAACATTGCTTTTATATCATGTTGAAATAAAAGATGGGAATCTTATAGGGAGAAAAAAGGTATTAAATCTGTGTAGGCATGGGTTTTTTTCTTCTAAAATATCCAGTGGTTCTATAAGTACTTCCTTGCTGTTGCTACCAATTCAAGCAAGTATAGATGTTCTAGGGTATATGGAATATACATACATATATAGTGTAATAATAGTGATGATGTATGCGTATTCATGAGTGTTTTCTGGGAGAACAAACATTTGGGTTTAAGTGTAGCTCTCTAGTATTGTTCCATAAGAGCTCTGAATTGGTCAGGACATGAAATTTCACAGAAGTTGTTTTGAACACTTTTTGCTTAGGTGAGAGTTGGCAGAGATACAGATGCTAAGAGACGAGTGATGATTTCATACGTATTCAGTACATGATACACTGTTTCCTGCTGTGTGCCATGGAAGGTGTTTGCTACTGGTACAACTGAATACAGTGATTGCAGTGTATCAAGATATTAGGGATCGGCAAATGTGTGCTCCCAGTTCCACAGGATAATGAAATAAAGTCACAGTATTCTGTTAATGTAAAATGATGTTACGGAGACTGAATATTCTACTCATATGACAAAAGGTCAAGTGGTCTTTTTTTTGTTTGTTTGTTTTACACTTTCAGCAATGATTTTTGAAGTGTTGAGTTGCACTAGGGTTAAAATTGTATACATATCAATTAAATAATTGATTACATGTATCAGTAAAATGGACAAAATATCTATACATGTACTTCAGCAAATCAAACTGTACTGAAAGTTTGGACACACAGATGTTGCTTTGTTGTAGAGTTCATTTTTTTTGTTTTGAACCTGATCCAGCTCTTGTCTATCTTGACAGAAAGCTCCCTTTTGACTCCACTTAGAATTTTGGATCAGGGTCTAACTATGTAACTGCTTGTGTATTAGAGGTATATTTCTTCTTTTCAAGCATGGCAATTTGTGGTGCTGCTTTTCCACCAAAATATTAGAAGCTGTCTTTGGTGTGGCTGACTTCTAACTATTTTTCATTAGGTCTGTATTATCGAAGACAAATAGTTACATGTCAGTAATTAACCATGAATTTTAGGAAATTCTACTTAGTTGTTCTATTAAATGTGTTAATTTTTTCATGACAGAAGAGTTGGCATGGTTTGATGGCACAGAACCCAGCTTGAAACCTTGGTCTTTATGACCCTGCTTAATTGTTACTACATCACTCATTCCACTTCGCCTTCTGGAAAAGACAAGAGAAACTGGCAGAATACAATTCATTAATTCTTTTATAACTTTCTTGACTGCTAATGTTAAAATTAGTTTCATTAGTCATTGTAAAAACAGTCCCAGTAAATAGAGACATTAATCTGAAGTGGCTGATTATTTAATTTTTTTTTCTTTTTTTTTTTGGGTTGTACAGACAAGAATGATTGCTGACTCAATAGTCAGTTCTATAAAAGCACTTGGCATACTACATTCATTTTACCAGGAACATAACTGACTGTGGAAAATGATATACTGAGAAGCTGTGTCTAAGATCAAGACCAAATGATCTTAGGAGAAAAAATATTTTTGCATTAAAAGGGGCTAAATAAAACAAAGGCCAATTTAAACTCCTAAGTTCAAATTTAATGATTAAAATCTCTGAAGCTAAAGGTTAAGCTAGTTTTTCTTTGTTAATGGTAAGACTTCTGGGTCTAAACTTTTACTTCAATGAAAATACTGTTTAGTGGAGGTGCCCATGCCTCAATGGTATTAAACTTTGACATAATAAGACTATTTGTCAAATGCAAGTTTCTAATTAAATGTTTTTTTCAATACTGTTTTTAAAGGTTTTTTTGTAAGATGTAAGAGAAAATTACAATTTCTTGTCAATATTTTTTAATCATTAGGTACTTGCCCAAATGATGTGTGTGAACTTGCTAGTTTGAATTACTATGATGGATACAATGCTTAATAGATATAATGGATAGTGGTGGTATTTTAAGACAATAGAAAGCCATCCAGCTTCTCAAAATCAGCTTATGTTATTTTTAATCCATGAAGGATCCAAATATATTGCATTTCTAAGTCATACACCACACCTGTTTTCAGAAGAGATGCTTTAACGTGGAACAGGATACTTTGCAGTGCTGCTCATCAACGTGCTTGGTGTTCTAGAGTGTTAAGTGTTGGTGGTTTTAGTTTGGCTGGCAATATCATGTAAGGTTCTGTGACAGCATTACTGTAGGGTCAAAACTCAAATATTTTTGAATTGATTTTTCCTTGGATCATATAATATTTGTTTTGGAAGCAAATCTGCTACCTCTAGGTATATCATGAAATTTAGAATATCAGTTGTTTCAGTGTTGAGCGGTCTTCATATTGCAGCAGGTTTAATGAACCAAATGCTGGATTTAAACTATTGTCAAAAGCTACTTTTGCGTGTCTAGCAATTCCTAAATAGTAATAAAATTCTCTCTCTATTTCAGGTTTTTAAGAAGATTCCCATTGAATCTACTAAGAAATTTTGTTCTAGACGGAACTTCTGTCTGATATTATGAAAGAAAAGGAAGAATGTGCGTGGATTTAAAATTACTGTATTTATCGAGTTGTGGAGTGAGAAGTACTGCGGAGATAGCTTGCTCCGTTGCATACTGTAGATCTTCTGCAAATTGTTTCTGATGCAGCTGAGAAAAATGCAGACCCTTAAAAAGGAGCATGGACCTGTTGACACAAGCAGCAGCGTGGACAAAATCATGGTACTTAAGTCGACCTTAGCAGAAGTATCTGAAGAATTGTCTACAAATGAAGATATACTTCTTACTGAAGCAAGTAGTGGAAAGAGCAAATCTTCAGCTTGCCGGAGAAAACGAGAATTCATTCCAGATGAAAAGAAAGATGCTATGTATTGGGAGAAAAGGCGGAAAAATAATGAAGCTGCCAAAAGATCTCGTGAAAAGCGACGACTGAATGACCTTGTCTTAGAGAACAAACTAATTGCACTGGGAGAAGAGAATGCCACTTTGAAGGCAGAGCTGCTTTCGTTGAAGTTAAAGTTTGGTTTAATTAGTTCTGCAGCCTATGCCCAAGAGATACAGAAACTCAGTAGCTCAACAACTGTGTATTTTCAAGATTATCAGAGTTCCAAATCAAATATTAACTCATTTGTAGATGAACATGAACCATCTATAGTTGGTAGCAGTTGTATTTCTGTCATTAAACATTCTCCTCAAAGCTCAATGTCTGATGTATCTGAAACATCAACTGTAGAGCATACCCAACCAAGTCGTATACAAAGCAACTGTAGAAGTCCCGAAAATAAGTTCCAGATTATAAAGCAGGAGCCCATGGAATTAGAGAGAGAGCCAAGAGATGACAGAGGTTCCTATAAAGCATCCATATATCCAAACTACATGGGAGCTGCCTTTAATGTGTACTCACATTCTCCTCCTCTCTTGCAAGTTAATAGGTCCTCCAGTAATTCCCCAAGAACATCAGAAACTGATGATGGTGTAGTTGGAAAGTCATCTGATGGAGAAGACGAACAGCAGGTTCCTAAGGGTCCAATTCATTCTCCAGTTGAGCATAAAAATGTTCATGCAACAGTTAAAGTTCCAGAAGTGAATTCTTCAGCTTTGCCTCACAAACTTCGAATCAAAGCCAAAGCCATGCAAGTTAAAGTGGAAGCAATGGATAATGACTATGATGCAACGCAGAAGTTGTCGTCACCCATTGACATGTCCTCAAAAAGACATTTTGAGCTTGAAAAACATGGTGCGCAAAACTTGGTGCATTCTTCTCACACTCCTTTCTCGGTTCAAGTGACTAATATCCAAGACTGGTCACTTAAACCAGAACTCTGGCATCAGAAGGAGCTCAACGTTAAAATTCAGAGCGGTTGCAAAACTGGAGTTGTTGAAATAAAAGACAATATCTACAATGTCTCTGAGTCAGAGAACCTCTATTTGAAGCAGGGCATAGCAAACTTATCTGCAGAGGTTGCTTCACTTAAAAGACTTATAACTACACAAATCTCTGCATCAGACTCTGGTTAATTTACTACTGAATAAAGGCTTATTGTTTTAAAGGATGTCATTTGCAGTAGATCAATATGTTTTGTATGATGCTGAATTTTCACTGGACTTGTGATGTCATTTCACTGTAATGTTCACATAATGTCTGATTGGTGTCTTTTTGTGCACAAATTATTATGAAGACTAGGTTGTGCTATGATCACTATGCCTTGAGTATAGTCAAGTAGCCTGTACAAAGGCTGTATATAGTGAACTTTAATTTCTTTTTGTTCTACTACAAAGCGTGCAAGTTACCAGTTACAATAAAATATTGGTGACAAATATAGAACATCTACTCCAGTTCAGTTGACTTTATGAACTTGTAAATAAGTTGTTAGTTAAAAACTGGGTTTTTTCTTACACTGTGCTCAACTTCACTTACATTTTTGGTTTTTACAGCCTAACAACCAAATTACAATTTACAACATGTGTGATCCTTCTGGCCACCTTTTTCCTTAATATGTTTTTTAGAAGAGAAGTGAATATTTATAAATGAAACAGTACCAATTTATAGCCTTAGCCTTCTTTAACTTATTTGTTAGTAGAAATTAACCAAAACCCCTGCAAATTCTAACCCAGTAACTAATATCAACAACCTTTTTTTCTCCTTCAATCTCAAATGAGACAGTAATGAGTTTCCTGAATGTTTTAGTGTGACAAACAATTTTTCAATATTATAACTTGGTGTTTTAGGTGAAATTAGTTAAGTCAGATTTGTGCATCTGCAAAGTTTTCAGAGCCTTGCAGTGACAGAATTGGACAGCACCATCTCTGCCAAGGGGTGGCTTGCATCTGCAAGGGGTGCAGGCATGGAAAGTCCACCCCTCTTGCATACCAGCATTCTGTCCATGGCAGACCGTGGGCCACCTGTAGATGAAGTATAAGGCTACTGGATTTGTAAACTCTGAGCTCAGCTAGGTAAATACTTACACAAAGGCTAGGCAATAGCAGTTGCAGAGTTAGAGGAGATCATCTGCTATTTTAGTTCCCAGAATGGGACATAATGCAATTATGCATGAAGTCTTGCCAGCAATTTGTCCCTGGTTTCAATGGCTTAATTAACTGAACTGGAATACCCTGGCTTGCTAAAGGGCATTTTGTAAGAACTTCTCAAATGTAGAATAGAGACTATGTGATGAACTACACAAGCTAGACACTGCTAGCTCCTTACAACTTATGCAGATGATGAGTTCTTCACTCAATGACTGGACAGGGCTGTGGTGCTCTTTGTCTTTCAGAAGAGCCATTGAACCATGGAGTCTAGAATTGTATCACATATCCTTGGTTTGGCTTACCAAAATCTTCCATTTTAAAATTAAAAATAATTTATAAATAGAGCATAAACTTGGCAGAGGTTCTTTTCATGATACTTCCCCCTTCTTTTAGCATACTAATAAATCAGACTAACAAATAAGCTTTTCCTGAAAAGGCTTTTTATTAATTGCCATACTGTATAATGAATTGAACCTTTCCATAGGCTTAAAATACTAATGAACAAAACAATATGTAGGTATTGTTTTTTTAAATTCATACTTGACTTGAGTGAGAGGAAGTTTGTCAATTTTTTGGGGATATGAAGAGGAGTCTGAGTCACTCCTGATAGCTCTGAAGCTTGGTCCAGCAGTCAAGGCAATGGCAGAACTCCCTGATGTCAGTGAGGACAGGATTTGATTCTGTGCCTTTTCAGGAGCTGATGATTTAGTTGTGTTCTGGGAGGATCTTTGCACAGAAATCACTGGTACTTTCTGAGCTTTTTTGAGCCTTCTAACTGCTGTGCTGTATTTGTGGCATTCAGAGTTGATAAACTGCTATTCTTTTTTCATGCCTTAATAATACAATAGACCCCATAGCTGGGCTCTGTATGTATTTGGTAATTAACATAGATGACATTTCAATGTTACTGAAAATAAGCTCAGGATTATTGCATGAAATGTAAAAATTTGCATTGAATGATGGGGATATGAGACATGAGGCAGTGATTGCTACTGTCTCCTTGCTTGCTAAGTATCTTCTGTAAGCAACAATAAAATTCTTTAAATATTTTGCATATTATTTATCACATGTAATGTGTTCAAAGAGAGGACTTAAAACTCTCAGTGTTGCCATCAGTGTATGCCTAGATCTATTGGTTTTCTTTTCCATTTCTTGTTAGAATTGTTTGTCATAATGGAAGAATGTTGTCCTCTTTCTAGCTCATTATATATTTTGTGTATCTGTTTTGTGCAATTAATACTTAACAGTAATGATGTAGTTAATTTGTTGAAGGATGTCATTGCAAGAAAGTTATAGCATGGAGCTTAGGAGCACAATCAGATGTTATTTATACTCCCTTTATACCTTAGTGTTATGCTTCATTTGAAGAAAGAAATAAATAATTTGTCTTTTGTTCAAAACCAGATCTAACCTACAACATGCTTTTCTATTATGTTCATCGTCATAGTTTAACACAGGGGCATTATCTTAAGATGATGACAAATCTTCCTGTGCTGAAGTTGCTGTTTCTCCATCTAACACCTGAAATATCTTTCACATACCTGTTAAAGGTACAAACTGCAGGAGTGTGGGCGGTACATGCAAAGCCCCGCTATTGGCTACAGTTGCCAACCCTGAACCCCTCAGCTGCAGTAACTGTTGTGTAGATGGCCTCCTCACCCAGAGCCCTCACTCTCCTTGCCCATCTTCAGCCTGCTTCCCCTTGGGGTGTGAAATGGGAAAGATGGAGTGTCACCCTGTGGGGCGGGGAGGGAGAGATGCAGTGGGACTGCCCTGCTCCAGCCTTCAGCTGGTACATGGTTATGTAAGTGTAGGACCAGATAGCTGTGCTCTTCCAACCTGCCTTCCTGGCACTGCAGGAAACAATCAGCCTCCATGGAAAGAGTATCCTTGGCTGGTCATCTAATCTCTCAGCTGGGCATCAGAAGGTTGGTTTTGAGCAAAAAATGGGCTTTATCTAAGTGTGTATAAACTGGCATAACATCCTCTAACTTAAAAAAACTCATGTGAACTCAGCAAGTAACTGACAAAACAACATGAAACATGGCAAAAGGGGAATCTTTCTCGTTTTAGTCTGTCTTCCAATGCAAGTGTTAAGGAAGGCCACATGCAGAAACTGGTAACTTTGAGACTTAATATAAATTCTCATTTATGATAATTGTTAGTGTGAAGGGTTGCATAGAAAGTTTTAAGAAAAGTCTGAAAAATGACTGTTAATTAGCAAGATAAACTTTTTCCTAGTGATATCAACTAGTGGCTAATTAACACTGTGAAGTGTGAATACAGCTCCTTTGTTAAATTTGCCTAACTTAATTATGTATAAACACAGTAATATAGCCTCATGTTCTATCAATGCCAATATTTTGATAGAGAAGTGAAATTCCCATACATATACTGAGCCCAAACATGATTTTCTGAATACTCTCAACTTTCTGCCTTCAGTAAAAGTTATATATTGCATGTGATATTTAAATTTTATTAGTATTCTGTACAGCCAAATATCCCCTTGTTCATGAATAGGAGACAGGTAACTGACAATTCCTGATTATTGTTCTCTCATTATTTTCTCCCTAATGTCTATTTGAGCAGCTTATGAGACCAAAAACGCATCTGTTGAACCTAAATGCAAAATTGTGCAATAAACACATTCCTGAAGTTTGGTTAAAACACCAACTTCTAAAAATCTTTTCTACTTGCTAGTATATAAACATGCTGTTGAAAACTGTGTACAATGAATTTAGCAAGAAACTCAGAGAATCCAATTAATATGGCCTTTATTATTACCTTATTGTTTTAAAAATACTTTTATAGCTTATTGCACAATACAAGATTGGTAACTACAAAAATACAACAAAAGAATTTTTGGTATTTCTTGCATAAGAACAAGTAACACATATTGTTCCATTACAGTGACAAATCAAAAGTTAAAAACAGTAGGCAGAATCCTAGGGCTTTTAACTCAGTGTTAAGTTCTACTTCCCTTGATGAAGTAGACTTTTTCTGTGTACAACGAAGGACTCACTCAAGCGGAGTAACATCACCAGGATAGACACTTCACAGTTCCCTCCTGGCCCAGACTCCTACTGATTGTTCTATCTCTGAGGCTAACGCTCATGACAAAACAGTGTTGTATAAGTCACTTTATTCATATCACTGGAGCTGTAGAGAACTTTGTCACTACGAAAGAGAAGGCAGCCAGACTTACTCAATGATAGCTCTAGAAGGACTTAGTGAATTAGGAGCTAAAGGTCAGAATAGAGGCATACTGTTTATTTGCTTGAAAGTGTCAGAAGACGTTTCATTTCAGGACTCCAAAAAACAGTAGGAATGCATCCATGTTTTTTATGAGTTGACCAGCTATTACGTGTGTGCTGATCACAATGGCTGTCACTAGAGTTATGGTAATTCCTTCTCCTTAAACACTGTGGAGCTCCACAGGATTACAAACAGAAATGCTTGGGAAGAACAAATGCAGGACATACAACTCTGCCATGATTTGATGAGGGTTTGTCTCCTGCATGCAAGCATCCTTCCTGCTTCTAGTGCATCTGAAAGAGATTTTATCTGAAAAAGCCCACATCAGCCCAAATGTTCTGAGGAAGCTAAAAGGCCGTCTAATACTACCAGCATTCAGATAACATGGTCAATTTTTCACCACCATCCCTCATGCCCCCTACAAATCGATGCACAACTCAAAACGTTATCCAATTGTTAGACTTTTTCATGCTATTCTCGGATGTGCAAATGCTTGAATGGGCATCTTAGTTAACAACTTACACATGTAAAACAATCAGGGTACCCCGCTACCCGTATGTGCCAGCTTCAATATCCATTACGTCTACATTCTGAGGCATGACACTAAAGTTTCTAACAATTTGGACCTACAAAAATTCTCTTAAATTTGGTATATAAATATACTGAGAACATACTGTATTCATTTCCACGGCAGTTGTGTTACGAAACCCTGAAAGCTGAGATATTAATGGTTTCTATAAAAGTCAGAAAATATCAAAGGACAATATTGTCTATCACCAAATAGCTGCAAAGATGATAAAATGCAGTGAGGGCCATTGTAGCAGAACACTGTTATCCTTTCTCTGTGTTCTTGACACTCTACACATGAATAGACAATACATGCCCTCAAAGTTCTCATTCTCAATAAAAAACTTGGTGGCATATGTTCTAAAAAAGCCTCATGGTTAAAAATGCGAACAAGCAAACATCAAAAATATATGTAAGCAAAACTATATTGCACAAGTATATAGCAGACAATATATATGAACTATCAGTATTACATGGGACTGGAAGGAATTGTTTACATTTTCTCATTTTCTGTAAGTGTAATGAGATTACTTTAAGAAATGCAAACTTTAGCTTCTTTCATGAAATAAAATTTGTGTCACTGAAAATAAACAGGAGGGCAGACAGCGCCTATTTGATGGTATTGACAGGTATTAGAATAGAATATTTACAGTTATCAGGGACCTACAATGATCATCTAGTCCCACTGCCTCACCACTTCAGGGCTGACCAGAAGTTAAAGCCCATCATATAGGGCATTGTCCAAATGCCTCCTGTTAAGGCACTGACCAGGAGGGAGCCTGTTTCAGTGTCTCACCACGCTCTCAGTAAGGAAATATTTTCTTATGTCCACTCTAACCCTCCCCTGTTGCAGCTTTGAACTATTCCCACATGTCCTGTCACTGGATCCCAGGGAGATCAGCAAACCCCTCTCCACTCTTCCTCCTCAGGAAGCTGTAGAGAGCAGTGAAGTCACCCCTCAGCCTCTTTCTCTCCAAACTAGACAAACACAAAGTCCTCAGCTGCTTGGCCTCCATCTGGCACAGACAGGCCCTCTCTAAGCAGAGCAGAAGAAATACCAGCACTGAGGCTGGATCTGGACAAGTGGGAGGAAAATGTGTCCTTAAGGGCAGCATGGTTGCTTTTCTCTGGCTGCTCACCACCTGGGCAGCCTGACACACGTGCCGGTCTGGCATTGTCCCTTCCCAGGGGCAGAACTTTGCACTTCTTGATGAACTTCTTGGAGCTATGGCCTTGGCAGGGTATAACCCTGGGGTGAGCAACACCAAGTTGTGACTCCAGGCAGCAGGAGGAAATTGGTTGTGGCTGTAGTGAGGCTGCACCAGGCAGCACAGGCTGGTAGGACAGCAGAGAACCAGGATGTGGGGGAAGAGGCTAGCATTGAAGAGCTCATGAGCAGCCCGGGGTGATGAGCGGTGGGGCACAATCTGGACCTGGGGAACCCCCAGCTGGAAATATCTGCCCTGGGGCCAGCTACAGGAATGGGCCTGAAGCTGGCCATCACTTGTCTGAGGGGAGAATAAGAAGGGCAGCAATGCCACCTGCCCTGTTCATAACACAGACTTTTTTCAGTTTCCATGCATTCATTTTATATGGATAGTTGGATCTGAGGGACTGGGAGACCTAGAGGTTTGGTGCATGCCCCAGCTGGTGGCCCAGTCCCAGTTTGGCTAACCCCTGAGGCATTCTCCAAAGTCACGGATGCAGGGATGCCTGAAGAGGCCCCAGGGCCACTTGCCTGCCTTTTCAGGGGTCACCATGGCCCCTCAGGGGAGGGTTCACTGCCCTGTTTTGAAGTGGAGGATCCAGGAACAGACTCCTCTGCCTCCTCCTGGGGCTCTTCTTGCTCCAACAGCGATGGTAATGGGTACAGAGCAGTAGCTTCTGGAATCCCCATCCATGACAGCGGAGGAGGTGTTGGGCACCTCATCGATGGTGCATCTTGCAGCGCTGTCAAAAGGGCTAGGGCCTGGGCAGGGAGACAGGGCTGGTGGGCCAGCAGACAGCAGGCCTCCCTGCTGCACCATCGCACAGCAATACGCATAAGTTGTTGCACGAATGGTGCCGCGTGGCTTTGGAGGAAGACCCCCAGCATCTGGACCAGCTGGTCTTCATCAATTCCATGGTTGGTCAGGATGTCTATGACAATGTCCTCCACTAGGTCTGCCTCCATCCAGTTGTTCCTGAAGATCTGCCTCAGCCTTGATCGGACCCAGGGCACTAGGGTATCTAGGAGGCATGGGTGGTCTCGGAAAAGTACCACCCATTCCCCAGGATGGACACTGCCCACAGGATGCCTGGGCACTCCTTCTGCAGCCCATGTTTGGGATACTCCAGAGAAATGAAGGTCAAGGTGTCTGGGGTCTCCTCTCGCCTGGTGGATGATGACAGATGGTGTCTCAGATAGTGCAATGACATGCTCCATGTAGTCATTTTCTGTCCCCACTGAGTGCAAGATGGATAGAATCCTCCTCTTGCAGAGGGGGCACTTGGGTGTGATCTCTGCCCACTGCAAGATGCAGATGTAACAGAACTGATGCAGGCATGGCAATATATAGCTGACCTCCTTCCAGCTGTCCAGGCAGATGGGACAGCAGTTGTCCATCTCTGTGGCCGTGTTCTTCTCTGCAGTGGCCTGAGGGGAGCTGGGGTTATGAGTTGCTCCCTTTCACCAGCATTGCAGCAGCAGGTTTCACTCTACAAGTGCAAGAAGCAACATGGCCATTGCCTGGACCCAGGAGAGGTGATAGAGAGGCCCCAGTCCCTCAGGAAGGAAAACATCTCAGCTCCCCAGCAGGAGGTTTCCCCTCCCAGCTCACCTCTGCTGTTGCAAGGGCACCTTCTGGGTGTCCTGGATGCCTGAACCTGGCAGGGAGGGGGAAAATTCTCCAATGGCTCTGGAGTTGAGCACAGAGAGCTGCAACAAACAACCCTCCTTGCACAATGACAACATCGAAGGCCTCACTTGGCACTCCAAACCTTGACAAATGCCCAGCAGGAGTCAAAGAATCATAGAATGATTTGGGTTGGACAGGGACCTCAATGATCATCTGGTTCCAACCCTCCTGCCATGGTCAGGGGCACCTTCAACTAGAACAGGTTACCCAGACCCCCATCCAACCTGGTCACGAACAGCTCCAGGAACAACCACAGCATTCATGACTTCCCCAGACAACCTGTTCCAGTGCCTCACCACTCTCAGAATAAATAATTCCTTCCTAATATCTAATCTAAACCTACTCTCTTTCAATCTGAACTCATTCCACCGTGTCCTGTCGCTACGTGCTCTTGTAAATAGTCTTGCCTCATCTTTCTTGTAGGTTCCCTTCACGTACTGGAGGGCTGTAATAAAGTCACTCCAAAGCCATCTCTTTTTCAGGCTAATCAATCCCAATCCCCTCAGCCTTTTCTCATAGGTGAGGTGCTCCATCCCTCTAATCATCTTGGTGGCCTCCTCTGGACTCACTCCAGCAGGTCCATGTCCTTCCTGTGCTGGAACCCCAGAGCTGGATGCAGTGTTCCAGGTGGGGTCTCACCAGGGCAGAGCAGAGCAGAGGGGCAGAATCCCCTCCCTCCCCTGCTGCCCACGCTGCTTTGGATGCAGCCCAGGACACGTTTGGCTCTCTGGGCTGTGAGTGCCCATGGCTGGGTCATGTCCAGCCTCCCTCTCGCCCACCAGCACCCCCAAGTCCTTATCCCCAGGGCTGCTCTCCATCTGCTCATCCCCAGCCTGTGCTGATACCAGAGCTTGCTCTGACCCAGGTGCAGCACCTTGCACTTGGTCTTGTTAAACATCATGACGCTCCCATGGGCCCACTTCAGGAGCCTGTCTAGGTCCCTATGAGCTGGCTGGGTGAAACGTGGTGCTCAGCTGTAAGCAGTGAGGGATGCTGGGTCACAATCCATCCCTCAAGGGCATCGCAATCCATCTCTAGGTGATATCACAGTGGGCCATCATAGCAAAGTAGCTACCTGAGTAGCTGAGAATTTGCTCTCTTGAAATACATAGTAGAAACTCTGTTGAACTTCTTTCTCATTACACTAAGAATTTTAAACTCAACCATTTCATCATCACTGTGGCCAAGACAACCAGCTACAATCACACGCACGAGTACTTCTCTATTCACAAATAACATGTATAGGAGGGCATCTTTTCTAGTTGGAGGATTTGTGGCAAGAAATTATCTTTCAGCAGCTCCAGGAACTGGACAGACTTGCTTGTCACATCAGTATGGTATTTCCAGTAAATTGTCTGTGAAGTTGAAGTCTCCCACAAGGACAAGGGCTAACAATCCAGAGATTTCTCTTAATTGCCTATAGAATAACTTATCAGTGCTAGTGTTAAAAGGGTATGGAAGGGAGGTACGGTCTTCTGGTTTATACATTAATCCACATCAATTTCTCAACAATAAATTTTGCTGTCAATCCTAGCAACACAGTGATATTATACATGGAAATCGAAAAGAATGGCTTGTATCTGAGAGTCCACTAAGGAATTTTCTCTGTCTATACTGAGTACCTTGTCTGTGATTCATGTAATAACTGTGCACTGGTCTCTCTACATATAAAAAACCCGAAAGTGTGGCCTGTAGGTTACATTCAGAGGGAAGAAAACCACTTCTGCAGTCTGAATTCTTCAGAAACCACTGCTTTTTTCATGTCTCTCATCTTCTTAACAAGTGCAGGTTGAGAAGGAAACTGCCCTTGTTAAAAATGCTACAAACTTCTCTTTCATGTGTTACGTTTGATGTGAATAAACAGTTAAGTATCATGTCAGATTATACAAAAAGTCAGGTGGCTCTCAGAAGATTACAAGTAGGATGTTATACAAGGAATCTGAGTACTAAGAAAAGTCTGAGAGCCTCCTGGTGCCATTTTATCACTATCTGTTTCAATCTGTCCATGTGACATTTGAGAATCTGATGATTTCACTCACTAGCTCACTTCATGCTTTTGCTAATTTTATTTTTCTTCTGATAATCCTGCTCACCTTAAATCCATGTGATAAAGCTTCTTAAGGAAAATATTCTCTTTCTGTTCGTGTGTGGCCTCAAGAGATTACAGAAATACTCCAGAGACTACACACCAGTCTCCTCTCTCTTTATCACTTGTACATATCATGTCTTCAAAAAGTGACTGGAAGTGGCCATTTTTCTTAAAAGAACATTGGAGTCTATCAGGGTAACAGTGGACTTAAATACACTGCTGGCTTTCCAGAGTGATCTCCACATGTCCCACAATTATTGACTAAGAGGTTTTTCTCTCCTTCCCCCTCTCCAGTTCCCATGGGCAGATCTCAGAAAGTTTCTGTCCGGACCAGTAATGACCTACCTGAAGCTGTTTCACTTTCCTATCCATTGCAGTTAGTTTAGATTCCAGATGGTCAAATTTTCTGTAGGTTGCTGAAGCTATCTCCTGAAATAAAGAAACCACAGTCATTAGTTCAGTCCCATGAGCAACTGTTGATTAAAATCTCAATTTAGCCAAGGCCTATTGTCTTGATTTCAATATCCTTGCTCAGTTTGAAATGTTTCTTTCTTCCGCTATCTTTATGGCTCTTATCAGCTTCTCCTCAAAAAGCATTTATGGGTTCTAAGCATAAGTGTGTAATTCTAGTTAAATTTAAAAACTGAAATTTTTAGAGTTGATCTGAAAGAAAGTTGACCTCCTTGTTTATTCTACAGACTATATCTCTCAATATCAAGCTATTATGGTGTGTTATACGGAACGCTTTCCATCCATGTTTTCTTCTAACACCTGTGAAATTAGATCATCTGAATTCTACTACCTTACTATTCCTTAATTTTGCATAAATTTTCTGGCAGCACTGTATTTACATCAGATAAAATGAAGCCTTCAATAAGAATTTCATTTTTTTTTATGGTAGAATCTTTCTGTGTGATGTAATAGGGCTGCTGGAAATGGGGAGAATGTAAAAGGCAAAGCAACAACAGTATATTCTTCATCATGTAAATGTGGTTTGACAGCTTGGAACATATTTGTTATCTATTATACAAGCCTTTCTTTGCACAATGTGGTGTAATAATTAGATTTCGGTGCTGTTTTCTTGGATTGTCTGCCTAACTTTGATAGATCTATTTTCTGCAACATCTTTGAAAACACTTGGCTCCAAGAATTGTTAGTTAATTATGTCGTAGTTATTTCATAGGAAAAACCCCAATTGAATCCTTTAGAACATGAAGCAAAATATGCTCCTTAAAGAGGCAGGTACTCTTTAGAAAGGTACTCAAGTGTTTGGACAAAAGGCAGATTTGTTTTTAGGAGGCTGCATAGACATGCTTTTTTTTTACTCATTCTCTTTTCAGGTATCCCTGATTTAGCTGAAGCCACAGTCCTAAAATACCCATAGAGCAGTTGACTGCATATGGCAAATGGTGGTTTTCCTGAAGTGCAGGACTGTCTGAATTTCAGTCAGTACTATTCATGGTTATTAAAGTACTTAGGTAAAGGAAAACAGAACTAAAAGTACAGATGCCAATAGTTTTTATTTAAATTCGAGGATGACTGAAAGTCCAAGGGCAGTCTGCAAATCAGTAAAAAGATTACTAAATCTGAGATATGAAAAGAGAGACAGGTTACTGGAATAGGAGGTGTTTTTCTTGGAAAGGATACAGCGTATGTGTTTGCCTATCTGTCTATTTATAACATGAAACATGACCCAAGCACATTTTTCCTGTGCAACATTTTATTAAGTGTTGCATGGCTTTTGAATACTTGGGTAATGGTGAAATACACTCAAAAGCTGCTATTATGAACTGACCCAGTTTTCTCTCAAACTTGTCAAACCTCTTTATTAACAATAATGATAATTAATAAACCAGTTTGTTGTTCCATCAGGTTTTGAACCTGATTTGAAAAGAAAATGGTGGGGAGTAATTTTTGCTTCACTGAAAGTGCATTTCTGTAGCTCTCCAAGCTATTTTTTCAGAGTTTGATGCAGAAGCAGTGTCTGTTCAAAATTTTTGCTAAATTTATGTCTTAGTACATTTTTGAAGCATTCACTAGAGAAATGGGAGCTCTTCTGTTCTTGTCTGTGACCATTTAACCACTCAAAGGTTATGGGAAAGAACATTAATATGGGATAAAGAGCAATAGAATTTGCAATGAAATCAAAAGAATTTCCCTCAGTGTAGCTGATTAAGTACAGCATCAGGCAGAAAGTTAAGTAAACATACAGTCATATAAAAAAATTAAGATCCTACACTGGGGAAAAGACTTCTTTGGTTCTTCTTATAAAAAGAATTGCTGGATGGCAAGTCTAATTCTCTCAAGAACTTTTTTGCAAACTTTGTGCTCAACATTTGGAACTTATGCTGTCAAGTAGAAAGTCCAACTACACGCAGCATGAGAGAAACATTTCAGTTTCTATGACAAATGCCACTTGAAAATGGGCTTTGCTTTTAATTTATAACATTGTAAACACACTAGGGGAAACTAGTTTTGATCATTTGCCAAATATTGCACAAGTATTTAGACTAATAAATAGCCTTCTATAACAGGAAGTGTACTGTATATTTTATGTGTTCCCACAATTTTTAAAAGAAAGCCTCATCCCTTCTGTTTCACAGATGTTTATAGAGAAAAATACCCTACACTAGATAAAGTCACATGTATTATTATCCAAAAAGCATTTCAATCATCAGCCAAAAAATTTAGGGAACATTAAGAGTACATTATAAATAAGAGTACATTTTAACTAGAGGATTTTGCCCACTTGCTAGTCTCTCAGACCCCAGGTTAAAGTCTTGTCTTACTGAATAAAATAAGATGTATAGTTAAGAAAATAATCATAGAGTCTAGAATCTCATTATTCTCATTGTGAAAATTACAAAATAAGGCATATTCCAGCTGTAAGGAAAACCGACTGGTCTAATTTCCTATGCCATCATTACAACATGTGGATCAGACCTATGAATATACACTGAACACTGTATTCTGTCTCATATTGCTGTCACCAAAGATATGATATGGATGTAGAGCTAAGGGTTTTGTTTTCTAAACTTTGCACCGTACTCTCCTTTTTGTACCCAAAATGTCTCAGGAAGAAAGTGAGCCCAAAAAACCTCTGTACCTTTTAGGCTTGACAAAAGCTTTCTTACTTATGTTCCCTTACCATTCATCTTGAAGGGCTGATAGTGTGGAAGAAGCAAAAATAATTCCAAACATGTGAAGAACATTTCTACTTGTAACCCTCCAAATTGTGGGGAGGGGCAGGTGGATCTGGCAATGTAGTGTGTGTGGTACATATTAGATCAAGGAATACATGATTACCTTTACTTGGGTTTTCAGAGGACAAAGATGTTCTGTGGTTAACAGAGGTAACTTCAGCTAAATTCTGCAGAAATTTGTTGTGACTTTGGGGAAGTCACAGAACAATATGCAGACTGCTCAACAAGTTCTTGGAATGCATTAGTAATAATGTTTTGGTGCAGACAGAGAAGTATGCAGTAGTGAAAGAGCTTTAAAGTTTCATTCTCACCAAGGAGTTTGAGACTGTTGAGAGTGCAAAGTAAAGTGACTTATGGACCATGACGTGACAGCTGACTTACTTTTTAAAAAGATGGTGCAATGTAGCATGAAATCAGCAAACTGAAAAAAAAGCAGAAATCAGGACATCAAGTCAAAGAAGCAGAAGTTTTAGTAGAACTGGTAAAGCGCTGATAGTAAGGACACAAGGTAGGGAAATGTAGGAAGGGAGTAATTTGCTTAATGATGGATTTCACTGGCACCAAGCAAAGCAAAACATACAGAAGGTAGAAACTAGTTTCATTTATGTAAACATATATGGAGATCTGAGGTAGAAAATGAGTGAGATACATCACTAGGAACAAGAACATCAGCACGGTAAGCCTGGGAAGAGAATTGCTGTGCTGTTACAAGAAAAAGAAGAGGAAATAATGATAGATAACGCACACAAAATTCAAAGGTTTTGTATTTTTGGACTAGTATTCTCTAATAACATTAAGACAAGCATGAGGTCAAGACTATATCTGTACAGGACAGCATGAGAATACTTCAGTGAGCTTGATGCTTTCAAATTGGCAGCCACCAAAGTATTTCACCTGTGGATCAATAAAAATTCAAATTGAGGATTGATGAGATTCTTTCTCAAACAATCATCTGAAGTTATCTCAGAATCTGTAGCAGCTATTCTTGAGAAATGGGGTGAAGCCCTAGGGAAAAAAAAAAGAAATAGACTGCTTCTTTTAAAAATGGGAGGCAAACTGAAAAATTATTAATCAATCTATTTGCAAACACTACCAAGTCAGTGAGGAAAGGGGTGAAAATACACAGGAGTTCATCATGAACACATTAATCTATCATACTCTACCACAGCCCCTGTTGGCTATGGGGAAGGGAAGAATAAATAGAATATATTTTCACTATTGTAAGGGTCTTTTTTCTCATATGATAGATGCATACTAAGACAGGGATGTGTGCTCAAGATGAAATTGCTAAACTGGGGATGCAAAAGTACTTACATGAAAATACTTCACAATGAGTCATCAGTTTTTTTATCTAAACAAAACCTGGAGCAAATGGTATTTTTCAGTAGCCTGCAGCTAGTTTCCAATGTTAAATATTTTCAGTAAAACTACAAAACTGTAATAATGTGCTTATTAAATTTGCAGACAATCTGAAACTGAAAGAGACTGTCTAAAGTGAAAGATGTTTAAAACTGAAAATGGTGTTGGAAAAACTGGAAAAAGGATATACAAGTGAATGGATGATCCTCAACAATAAATGCACGACACTTTATTTGGACAAGAATGTTCAATTGCACAATTGTATGATGAGCAGCCACTGCCTCACAACAAGCCTCCATGGATCTGACCTGTGACTTGGTTCACCAGTCAATCATGAGTTAACAAGATCATGATGTTGGAAGACAAGCATATTGAGACATACAAATAGAGGAACAGTTTAAAAGATGCAGAAAGAAATTCTGCATTATTATGACTTTGGATTTTCTCAGTTTTGGACACTACTTTCAAGAAGAACACAAATCAAACCCAAACAATAGCAGAGAACCCAGAACAGGGCCATGAAAAGGAGCTCACCAAACGCAGGACTTACACAAAAAACTGGGAAAATTGAGGTTAATTAACCTGAGAAAAAGACTAAGGAGTAATACAGACAAGAATATTCATATACATAAAATGTTGCTGCAAAGATTAAGATTATTAGTGTCCATTCAACGGCGGTAAAATGAGAAGCAATAGGCTTCAACAAAAGCAAGAAAAGCTAGAACTGCACAATATGAACAACTCATGTTAAGAATGTGTTGAAAAGTGCTGGACCAGATCACTTATGATGAGGCCTATGAAGTCTACCTTGCTAAAGGCACCTTAGACAAGGATCTGTCAGGATGTTAGTTTTTGGGAAAGGGGATAAATAGGTCTGTTTCTTGAAGTTCCTTTAGACCAACCTTTGTGCAGTTCTGTAATCTGTCTTTGCCCTAGTTGCTTATCTCAACGAACCTTCTCTGCCTCAATGCATCTATAAAAAGCAGTATTTGCAATGTACTTGGGAATAGTGCTGATCAGATTTCTGTTTTATGAGTACAATAAAAAAAACAATGTTTAGATAATTTTCAAGGAACTCATGCAGTTATCTATAGCTATACAAACTATATGTGCCCCTACTTAGGAAAACAGGCTCAGCTGTACGTGGATTTACCACTGCCAGCAATATCATAGACTCAGAGAATCACTGAACATCTCAAGCTGGAAGATACACATAAAGATCATTAAGTCCAACTCCCTGTTCACCAGAGAATTACATAAAAATAAACATATGACCAAATGATATGTAGTAGTGGAGATGCCATGGAAGTCACTGGTATGTAAAAAAAGGAATATTCCCAGTCCTTACTAAGAGGGGCAAGATGGTTGTATTTTTGACTGTCTTTCATTAGATGTTAGCATTTTATTCTTATTCCCATCTCCAGTTCATCAAATATTTTTGGGTTTTTTTGTAGTTTATCACTAGTGTTACAAGTAAAAGCTTACAGAGTGAAGTTTAATATCATTGGATGGCATTTTTTTCATAGTGTGTAAAAATACATATAGAGCCATTATGATTTGCTCTGGGTCTGACTTCTGCCACTGCTGAAAATTTACTGTTCCCTTATAATACAGGAAAATGGCAGACAGTAGTTCAGCTATCTCTGCTCCCTGAATGCTTTTTGAATTGTGGTTCTATTCTACATGTTTATTATAATCAGACTTTTTGAAGAGAATATTAGATTTATAAATTATTTTCATTATCTTTTAGAGTTGCTATCACACTCCTACCTAATCAAACACTTATCTCACCTCATTAATTCCTGTTTGAAATGTCAAATCATTGCTACTATTATTTTATTGCAAAGCAATAAGAATTATATTGGTAAGAAAAGCCAATCTCTTTAAAAAGCTTTAGGTCACTGGATGAAAATTTGCTTACATATCTAAGAAGAAACTTGATTTACTTTAAAAATGCAGATAGATAGAAATCTGTGATATCTCATATTTATAATGTGAAAAATCTGTACAGTCTAACAAAGATGTTTTTGAAATATTAATTAGGCTGTAGTAGTAGAAATACATAGGAATTACTTTGGAAAATATAATCCTTAAGACAAGGAATTTGTAATACTTATGACTAGAGATTAATGTTTTTTCTGACCCTTTTCCTTACTTTGATTTCAGATAATGAATGACAGGCACCAGAGTTGGAAAAATCCAGTTGTCACATCTACCATCAATGCAAAAGGACACACTCTTCACTATTTTTCCAGGATAATCTAAAAACTGTCAAATTATTGGATTTTTCAGTTCATACTGTAGCAATTCCCTTACTTTTTTTCAGTGACACAAATCAGATTTTTCCTAATACAATTTAAATACAAGTTTTCTCTTTCTGACTGTACCATGTACCATTGTAAACACAGACCTGCCTAGACTCAGTATCATTCCTTGGTTTTATGAGTCATCCCTTTTCAGTTATGCTACTTTTTAAGGAGCATGGGTTTCTCAGGTTGAGGAATTTAAAATTTCTAAAATTAAGACCTTTTCATGTACTCAGATTAAAGCAGTTAAAATCCACAGTCACTTCCAAATGCAGACAATTGGAATTACATTATGTCTTTTCAGTAACATGATTAATGAGAAAATACACTTAAATTAGCTTAAAGGCAGAGGAGGCAGAAGAAATATTCATAATTCAGATTAAAATGATACACAAAAAACTGAGGAATTTTTTTCCAGGGTGAAATAAAGTAAAACCCTGCCCCTAATGTAGTCATAAGGGATATAGCCTTACAGGTCAGTGGTACCAGGATTTTCACCGTGTTAATACTTGAAACATATTCAATACTTTTAACTTCATCTGAAAACACCGTGGAGGTTTGCTACTATTTTTTTTCATAGAACTGAATGAATAAAAATGTAATCTTTTATGATTATCCAACAATAATCCAGTTTCACTTGTCTGATTTCATTCAAAAATATACGGGGTTTTGTAGAAAAAATTTCCAATGTAGATAAAAACTGAATATATATTCTTTCTGTTTAGTCATTTAAAAGACAGATTTTTTTTTTTTTTTTGGCCAATAATGTGTTGTTGTTTGTCTGCCAAATCTTGTAAAAGGAGTTACTTTCTTTTACTTTCTTTGCAAATCTTTGGAAACTCCTACATATATAAAAGAAAAAAATTCAGTAGCATTATAGCATAACAAAAGTAATAGCCAGCAATTTTAGGGCATAACTGGGGAATTGAATCTGAGCATGCTATGAAACCATTTAGGGGAAAAAAGCATTAGCAAATGCATGTAATTTTGTTTGTGTAATTTGTCATTAAGAAGAGAAAAACAAATATGTCAGAGGTGAAAGTTCAATTTTATGAAAAGTTGTTCCCATATCTTTAGTGCTTATTAGGAGGGAAAATTGCAGGTCTTACAATCAGTTTTGGAATTTTCCTGGGAGAGGGTGAGAAAGTTTCTCTCCCTTCATAATAACAGTCTTGCAGTGGTATTGGGAAATTTTGAGATCAGACTGCATTCACTTCTTTCCATTTGGCCTCATGGAAATCTTGTTACCATGATTCCTGTATACAAGGTATTGTTAGAGAGGCAGACTAAAGCAGGAAAACGTTACCTACAAATTACCTGAGAAATTTCACAAGTCCTTTATGACTGAGAATCCCGGTGCCCCAGACAATTAATTGATCTTACAGATCAACAGAAATTGAGAGTCTGAGTAAGTTTCCTAATTATTTTCCCTCCATCCTTGATGTCTGTCATATAGGTGGCTGTGCCACCTCGAAGCAAAAGGTATTTTCCCCATTTATGTCTGAACTCAGGCAACCTTTCTATGTGAGGACGTGACCTGAACTGATGCTAACAAATCATACTATGTTATTCATATTATTTTTGAGAATCTTGCATAGCTGGAATGAGTAACTTCTTACTTTAGAACACTTCATTGTTCCACCAAGGGGAAGAAAGCATAAATGAATACAGTCTGTACCTTGCTTTGGTCCTCATAGTCAATATATGGAAAATGTAGCTTTAAAAGAGGTTCCAAATATATTTAGCAGATATTTGCATGGATTTAATTACTGCTATGATACTGCCTCAATATTACCATATGGCACCACTTTTCTTGACACACTTGTGTTTTAATATGGCTTATTTCTAAATTTTAGGTCCTTCAAGATGGAAATACTGCAATTTATCCATCTTTTCTTTGACAGAAAGATGAAAAGTCAGAAAAGGCACATCCTTGGCATTCCAGTGATGTCACTAACGAAGTGTAGTACTCTGTAACAAGACATGGAGATGATAACAAGGCTAGCTGGCGTATCTTTCAAGACAATTCATTTCCCACAAAGTCAACCTTAGAAATGACTGGGCCATTCAGGTTTCAAATTAGACAAAGTCTGAGGCAGGTATTCACCATGGCAAATCTTAGTCTGAATGGCTACATTTATTACAATTGTAAACTGTTTTATAATGTGTAAACTCTTTTATAATGTGGACAGGGGGACAAATGTAGGCAGCACTGTTGTATAGCATGAAATAGTTTTCTGCTTTTGCTCTTCAAATATGGAAAAGAAACAGTGTGTCTGGATGAATAGCTCTGTGCCAAAGTCAGCCTCCAAGTAGTCAAATGTCTCTCATCTACTCCGCATCCCACACACATGTGTGTGTGGGAATGCTTGTAAATTTAATGAAGTGCTGACTGAAAGAAGTTTATACCTGGCTTCCAATTAAATGCTAATAAGATAAGCTCAGGTAGCATAAACTCGTTGTTATTATGAAGATGGATTATGTTAGCTATCAGCAACCTCTGACTTCACAACTTTATAACATTGCCAATATTTTTTTTCAGTGAGACCCTCCATTGATTCCAGTAGGCTTTGGATTGGTATCTTAGACATGCAGCTGTTGCTAATATAGGGTAAGTATTCAAATACCACGCAAAATGAGTACAAGAAGGGGTTTATAAATTTATCTTGTACAAAAAATCCAACCTCGAGACAGAACAGAAAACGAGGATATCTAGTCCTTTTTGTTAGATCTCCCAGGTCATATGCAGCTGGTTGTTCTCTGTCTATTCAGACCAAATTGCACATTCCAACTATCTCCTGGCTCCACGTTTAGGCAAGATCTGGGCATTTGTACCTCTACTAGAAAAGGGACAGAACAGAAAGGGTCTACATTCTACATCTCCGCCTACACCTTTTATGAGGCCTGCCTGTATGATGTATCTTTAATGTAAGCACTTTGCCTCTGTTACTCTGTACAAACAGTATGTTCATCAGTTATCTTAGATGCAAAAAGTGAACTTTACTGCTAAATTTTTCAAGAAGTGAGCTGGGTATCATGATAGAGAATATTTCAACACCCAATTTTTATGACACCTAGGTGCACTGCTGGGCTCTGCAGGCTTTTGGAACCTCCATGAGGAAAGGTGGACATTTTTAGACTGGGATAGCCAAAAAAAGCAATGTGAGCAGCAAACAATCTAAGCTAGCCAATAGAGGAATTCGGAGGGAAACAATGTATTTTAAACACTTTATCCTATCCACAAAGCTGTTTAGTCCTATTATGAATAAACAAATTGCTTTGCCACTTACTGGTATTTGAACAACTATATTCAGAAGGCTGCAGCAAATCCTTAAATTTTTTTTTTTCAAAATTGCTGTCTTCAAATTGTTAGCAATTATCTGTTTCTCACCTTTGTTGCTAGTTTTCTATTAGCAAAAGCATAACAGCTGGTTACATTCTATGGTGGGAATGGGAATGTAGCTCACTTGGTGCCATTGAGCATCTTGTAAGTGCATTTTTACTCAAAGACATACTGTAACTGACAAGTCTGACAGACCACATAATACAGCCAGTAAGAAGTTTCAGCCAACACATGTAATTGAAGACTTGGATACAGTAAAAATGACTAAAAAGAGATGCAAAATCGGATCTCAGAGAAATGTCATTTCGTGAACATACCAACATTAATTGGAATAAATCTTTAAATGGTACTTCAATTAACTTTTTCAGTAATGAATAAAGAGTATATGTACCAACTCTTAATTAAAACGTATTTATTTTGCAATCGTTAACATTAAAAAAACTCACCAATCTTCACTTCTTGTTCACTATTGTGTCTATTTTGTGTACTTCTGCTTTGGTATATGTAATAGTTCGAGGTTGGTTTTATGATACACTTGTACACGTATTTCACACACAACTCTAAAAACATCACTCTGTACTTGAAAGAGAAACTTCCTCTAACATACTTCAGTAATAAATCAACTTAATCTTTATGTATCCCTGTGTACTTTTTCCTTTTAGCTTGTTACCTAAGCTTTGCTATTTGAACAATGATTTTCTTCTTCTCTAGTCCATTTTTTTAAAAATATTTGATCGTGTCATGAAGTTCTAACTGAATTTGTGACATCAGTCACTTCCATGGCAACAGACGGATGCTTTAAATGCAGGATTATGATGAATTCAACACAGCATTGAGTAAAAGGGAAACAAGACCATGAGCAAGAAAGATTTCATTAGATTCAATGAATGGTCTTCTGTTAAAAAAGTGAAGAAAGGAATATAAATGCTGAATACACTTCCATTTTTTAGCATTACAGTTCTGTGCGATAGTCCATATACTGTGGTTATTTTTTTCAGATGTTCACAATATTTGATGTAACCTCCGTGGAACTCAGATATTGCCAAAAATTTCAGACACATTCATTAGTCTTATTCTTGCATATTTAACTCAAGACATGGTGAGTTTTCATGACTTCTCGCAGTGCTACATACGCTCAGTAGAGGTAGTAGACTCTCATCACCTCTGAAAATCATGCTTGGAACATTTCAGACTTAACTTTAAAAAACTGGAAGACAGGCAACTGTTGGGAAATACAGCTGTAGATTAATTTGTCTTAGTAAGTTTATGTTAAGAAATTCTACATGTTTAACATAATAAGTCAAAAAAACACTTATTTAAAAAAATATTTTTAGTCCAGCACAATCCAATTTATTTAATGGAAAAAAAAAAGCTCTGCCTTCTGTAAATGGCACTCCTTGTAACTGAATTCTGTTATTATGAAGCACCTTGAGCATAATACAGATACACACATGGATGTAGATTTCTATTGGGTCAAAATCCCAGTCTTTGTTTTCCAGACTAAAGAGCTACAAGATGCTTAAGAAATTTTACAAAAAATCTCATTCCAAGGTCAAAACCAACTTCAGTGGTTCCATCTTGTTCCCACTTCATCCTACAGTGCATACAATTTATACTGACAAGGCTCATAGTAACACTGAGGACCCAGAAACTGTGGTGGTATCAAAACAACAAAGAAAACGATATAAGTTTTATTCTGTGGTGAAGCTGTGGTATTCCAAGCTTCTGTGCTGTGGGTACTGGAAGGATTGTCTAGTCCTGCTCTGCTCAAGATGCATGAATTCAGAGAAGTATGGCATACTCCTTGTGAGCTTTACTGGCAGAGGGTGCCCAGTTGAGATAGCAGAAAGATGCCAAGGATGTTCAATATGCCCTTTTCAAAAACATATCAATCTTAAGTCATAATTAGAGTCTGATTAATACATGGATTACAAATAATACTTCGAACTGTCTCAATATACTCCGTTGTACTAAATACATATTCCAGTCCTCACAGTTCTAGTTCTTTTGAACATTTTGGGAACTTTTTTCACTAAGTAGTTTTAAAATATTGTTTCAGAACATGGAGATGCCTCATTCTTGTTCATACTTTTACTTTTTTCACCTATTGGTAGACTGCATCTTCCACAGGAAAATAGCATGTTTGAAAGACTTTGATGAAGAGGAAAACTGTATTCTTAACTTTTTTTCAGGTACACTGTTGAAACTGTACATATGCTGCAAAGTTACTGGTTATAGGCCATTTCTGAAGCAGAAGGCTGTGGGCAATATTAGTTTAACATATTGGCCTAGTCTTGGAAATTTGATTTATATTTTTTTAAGTCTTTGACATGGTATATTGTGTTCTGCTCAGCAGGTAAAACATACTTCACCAGGCATAAGGGAACAGGATTATAATTTCACCTTCCAGACATATAGTGACATACACAAAAAGATATCTAGAAAGAAAATATTGACCATGACTTTGCAAATAGGTTATATTTTTTTTGTATATATATTCTCTTTAATTGATGTTTAATTTTAAAGAATTGCAAAAATTGATTCCTACATGAGCTCCTATTTTTAAGGATCAACAAAAACTATTCCTTAAGGATGCTAAGAAATGCTAAGAAATTAGAAGTCTGAAAAATGCTGTGTTGGAAGTAGCTGTTCACTGGCATTGGTGAATAACTCTGTATTGAGTCTGTGACCAGGCACATAAGAGCATGCTAGCCACTTAGCACATCTTTTTCTTTTGTTTTCATATACCAATTGCCAGGTTCATTGTTCTTGATCTTAAGGATCCTGCTTTTTCACATAGACAAGTGACTTACACTGGGGTGATTAAACAGAAGTAAGGTTGTGATGAATCCATTTTGACAAAACAGAGTCCTTAGCTTATGTAGTTTCCCAATTCATCTCTTCTTGAATCCACATGAGATGTGAAGACTGTGATTATTTAACCTTTGCTTTCTCCTGGAAATTCGGGTCATAAGGACATGCAGATTCTTTGTGACATTAGAAGAATTCTATATAGGAGTGAATAGGCTTTCACTGAAAATGCTTATTCAACTTATCAGAGTACCTTAATTGCATCAGTATGTAAAGAATAAAGAAAGCAGGAAAATATAGTTAAGGCTAGAATGTAAAAGTTAATCTAGTCTCATGAAATTGAATAGAAGACCAAAAAAGATTCCAACATTTTCCCCATGAAAATCAATGTGCAGCATTTCTTAGAAAGAATGCAATATATTCAGTAAAACTTTGCACAACATACTGTTAATCATAAAAGACTGAAAGGGAAAGGTAAAGAACATAAATACATTTTACATCGTAACAGCTTACATTTCTAGAGTGACTGGTGATCATATTTTTCAAGCAGTAACTATGCAATTATCTTCTTTTAAAATGCTGCAGGTTTTAGCAAGAAAGTGAACAATACCTTAAACTTCATGTATTATCTACAGTCCATTGACTGTAAGCTGAGTTTTGTGTTTAGACAAATGCCCCCTCCCCCCCAAAAAATAGCTGAACGGAAGGGAAATGTAATTATGCTATTCAGAAATGTAACATACATCTTAACTCTTGGCTTGCTCATGAAGAGTAACAAAGAATTGCAACTAACAGTAGCGTAGTGTTTCTCACTCTTCTGTTACATTTTTTACATTACTTGAGCATAAAAGACCAGCCTCCTCTTAGCTCCTCACAGTGAGCTGGCTTTCATGACAAATGTATTGCCTTCAAACAGAGCAGAGGTTCTTGACAACTTCTTTTCACTAGAAATCACATTAGAAGAGGACAGAAGTACTAAAATATTTTTCGTCTCCTGATTGTAATGGTAACAGAAATTCTAGATTTGTTTCATTGAGAGTTCTACTGAAATGTTCTTTATTACTTTAATTAAAAAACTTTTAAACAAAATGTTATTCAAATGAATTCGCCTTTTATTTCACCAAATGCTTGCATAGTTGAAAACCTAATTCTCTGCATTTAGATACTGTTTAGATAAAGATAGCAATTCTTTGCTCCAAAATGCTTCCTTCTGTGGGCTAATACCTAGTTCTATTTCATCCTTCTCGATATCACAGATTTGACAGGATTGTTTTACTGCCTCCTTAGCAGCAGCCCTGATGGCTTTTTACCACACAGATAAAAGTACTCTGATAAAATTGGGAAATCCATTTTCTACTAGAATTTAACGTCAAATACCTTAAATCAAATGCTGATTACATTAGTTGTGTTCTCCCTGGTTTCTGTGCTTCTTGTGCAGCTTTTACTGGCCCATCTATACCACGGGATAGCTTGCCCTGCATGTTGCCAAAGCAAAGATTCAGGCAGAGTTAACATCACTGTTGGCTCTGGAGTTCTTCAGAAGGATGCAGTTAGGGAAGGGGAGTATTGCTTCAGACAGGGTTCATTCACTGTAAGAAAAGTATTCAATGATGCTAGAGTTGGTTTGCAGTTTGCCTGAATGCATAGTTATTTAGCCGGATTGGTAAATTTCTGATGTGTTGAACTACTTTAAAAACACAAGAAAGCTTTTTAAAAGCTTTGGCAAAAGGAGACACATCAGCATGCACATACTTGGGAGTTGTAACTAGACACAAATATATCAATTTTTAAGAATCTTCACTGTCTGTAAATTCTCTGTTTTCAATATCTGTGTTTATATCTAACTTCATAAATACCTTTATTTCATGTCCTTTTGGGATAAACTGTGCACCCTGCCTGAAAATAAAGCATTCTATACATTTTATTTAATAAATATCTGCTCAATTCCAGTTTTAAGTACCTAAGGGCCTCCCTAGCCTCTGATCTTCCAGTATTACAGAGCTCTATCCCTGTGGCTGCTAGTGCCAATTTACCCATGGAAGAGGCCTTGCTCAGCATGTTTGTGTTCCTGTAATTGTTTTAGCATTATGTCTTGTTTGCAATCTGAAGAGAATGGGCAGACAGTTTTGGCAAGTAGGATTTTAAGAAGTCCCTGTAATTGGCTCACATATGCCATGCACTTTTCCACTATATCAGTCCAATGCAGCTGTCTCCATTTTCAAGATGAAGGAGTACATGCACAAATAAATGGGGCTGACATTAATTCAAAGCCAGAATCTGCTCTGTGCTCCAAGACATGAGTGACACATAGGTACAGTTCTCAATAACATGTGCTGGAGCCAGGTAACAAGTGTCAGGCAAGCAAGCTTGTAAGTGTAGCCAAGCAGACTAAGTTTAGTAAGAGAAATTCCTGAAGAGAACAAGTAAGCTGCAAAAACATCTTGTATCTTGGCATTACAGTCTTAAAGCTGCACTGAGAAGAAAGAAAATAGACAATCTAAGGAAACAGCTGCCTGCAAAACATATTGAATAGGCTCAGCGCCAAAAAGGGAACATGCTGTGTGTGCTATATGCTTACTAATAATAAATACATAGCAACAAGGGTTATGTCTTCATCAGTACCAGTGTTAAAAGATCAAAAAGGTATTACAAAAAGTTAAAAACCAAGATTGGAAAGGCAAGTGTACTAACTGCATAACACAATAACCAGAAAAATCCTGCTGCTAATAAAAAGCAAATATGTGAAAACTAGAAGAGACAAATGCTTCTGGTGGGTGGTGTGAAATTGAAACAACCTTTACAAACCAACTTAGAGGATGGGTAGCTGATGGATCTCACTCTCAAATATCACAGTCCCTTTACAGAGGCAATTACTTTTCAATTTGCAAGAAAGACAAAGGACTTAGTTTGAAAAGCCAAAATTGGGTGCTACATCTTTCCTCTAAAATATGTTCCCTTTTCACTTTATCAATTGACACTGATATGCTCATCCAGAGAAAATGAAACTATCTGTTTCACCTCATCTACATGCATCAATGTGAGAAAATTAAAGCAACTTAGAACTAGCTGAGATTCCTTGTCCATATTCCTGCTTCACTGTATATACTGTCTGAACCCTTTCATTGTTCACTGTAAAACTGCATATTATATAAATACACATGCAATTATTTTTCTGTCTCATTTCAAACTATTTATTAGCATTTTTACTGGCACTAGATCCCTAACTGAACATCCATAAGTAGTTTCATGCCCTTTAATTTTAGGTACTTCATTTAGATCTAAAATTTAGAGACCACATGCTTCAGTTATACCTAATTAACAGTGAGATTGTTCCTCTAGAAAATGAACCATGGCAGGTGCCTTGCACCGAAGCATGCAGAATACTATTGTAAAGAAACTTCTCTCCACAAATCACATAAACAGTCTCCCAATTTATGCACCTCTGCACTGTGCTGTGTAAGTTGCAACAGTATTGTTCTAACCCCAAGCCCCAACACACCCCTTCAGACTATATTATCAAACAAAAGCTGTAAGCTAAGCTACAAAAAGGGCTGCACATTTCACCTTTCTGTTTCAGTGCTGTACACTGTGAGAATCTGCAACCTGATGTAAATGGCCTTTCCAAAGCAACTCCAAATGTAACATTAAATAGGATGAAGGATCTTCAAGTGTTTCCCCTTGGATCAGATTATGACCGAGGTACCATATTAAAAGTTACAGCTGAGTGCAGAGAATTTGCTGAGCTACTCTCCATCTATACTGGTTCTATTTTCATTCATACTAACACTGCTTCTGTGGACAAAAGGGAAGTTGAGTCAAGGTTTATTAAAATAAATGTATTTTACCCATCACCAAGTATCAATATTTGGATTTCTGTGTGTAGCAGCAATCAGGCTACCAAGCAGTGTGATGTGTTATTTAGGTAGTAACTTACAATTGTCTTCCAGATGCTCCACTTTTTTAAAATTGGAAATATCTTTAAATAATAATCTCCATGTCAACATAGTTTACCTTTCCATGTACTACTTCGACCCCAAAGCTGTGTTCTAGAAGTAAACAACATTGAAAAAAGCAGAGAACAAGAGAACATGGAAAACTTTGCTTTAATCTGAGTCCTGAATTATGCTTTCATGTCAGGGAATGGGAGGAATTGAATATACAGTATTACAAAATGCAGTGTAGTATTAAATGACCACAATAAAACACACATATATGCATACCATATCATGCAGTTTTACACATTAATAGAGGAAAAAGAAGTAGAAATTAAACTTTCTTTTCACTTCTTACACAAAGAAAGTAAAATCAGACAGTGGCATGTAAAAGAAAATTGCATTTCTAAAATTCTTCATTTTAAAAATGACTGGGTGTTTCTACAATGGAAATGAATCTCTTGGCTTGACTGCACTTACTGACCTCTGCTCAGAAAAGTGTTCGCTAGACCTTCAGTCTGGGAACCACTGCATATGACCAAACATCTGCCTTCAGCTTCAAGGCAACATTGCAATGCTGCAGTGAATCCAGTTCTGCTTTTAATGCCTTTTTATCTTCTCCTGTGTCTTTTAGAATAGTGCTGCCTCTCTGTTTCTATTGATGCAATTGGATATGATGTTTCAAAATTCCTTCTCATAAACTAAAATGTTCTTCAACTGCAAACAAAATTTCTTTATTTCTTTCTACTGGAAGTCTTTAGCATACTGCGGGCTCTACTGGAAAGGCCTGTGAATCACAAGCTATCACCCTGTTTAAATAGTAAAACATAATAAATGCAAAGCGATAGTCTGCCTATTCCTCCCCCTGCACACACATATGCCCTTCATGGTGCTCCAAAGGAACAAATAGGACATTATTTTTAGACTTTCGTTTCTCCAGAAGGAAGGTATGGAGGAGCTGCTGAGCAACCGCATGAAGGAATGCAGCAGCTAGTTTTCCAAAACAACAACCAAAACGGCTCCATCTGAGTCTCTGCTCAGAAGCAGTACAGTTTTATTCCCCTGATTAACTAACACTGAATTATGAAAATGACAGGGGGTGGCTCAAAGGCATGCTTTCAGGTCTCAAGGCCTAATTTGAAGGAAAAAACCTTGAAGAAGACAAAGTTCACAGCTTTTAAGAGCCTCATTACTGACCTACATTAACTACAGTTATAACAACCTTTCCCAGGTCCTGGGTAAAGAATCAAGTCAACTTCTTCTATATCTAATGCATATACTGTCTCAACTAAATTGTTAGGGTATTGACACATGGATTGCTAAAATTTCAACGGTTTTGAAACAGGTCATAGCAGTCTTGAATCATGTGAATTTAGAACAAAACATAGCAATTACCTCCTACGTCCATTGTTACTGCTTTTATTGTTTGACTTGTTTCATGCTGGTATGTCTGTTGGTGTGCATGGAGGGCAAGCAGACACCATGGCGGTGTTGCTTGACCTAAACCCAGCTCTAAACACCAAGGCATATTAATTTGATCCTTAGTTTTGCAACACAACGGTAATTCTGAGTGCCCCAAAATAGTAGGATGGCCAATCCAAGCAGCCTTTTATTGCAGCATACAGAACCATGTGCTGCCTGGTTTCTGTTATTGACCATAGCTCCTTTATTTGTTCAGTACCAATGCCATGACAAGGCCTGGCCACGGCTGTGATGTGGGGGAAGAAGCAAGTGCTGCAGAGTTCATGAGTGTTCATTCTGGTGCCACCACACACAGCACAACAGAGCCTGAGCATGTTGCCTTTAAGGTGGGATGTTCTCAAGTTCACTGCAAATAAACATGTTGCACAACTTCCACCAGTATCATGAAGCCCTGATGAAGCTAAACATCTGCTTTTACCAGTGAGAAATTTGTCCATGTAACTCATGTATTTCAAGCTGTGTGAGAGAATCACAGAATCATAAAATGTCAGCAGGTTGGAATGGACTTTTAAAGATCCTCCTGTCCCAACCCCCTTCCCATGCTACAGGCAGAGACATCTCCCGCTAGACCAGGTTACTCAAGGCCTTATTCAACTTCAACATTGTGAGGGCTGGGGCACCCACAGCTTCTCTGGGCAATCTATTCCAGTGTCTCATCCACTGTCACAGTAAAGAATTTCTTCCCAAAATCTCGCCTAAATTTCCCATCTTAATTTGTACCCATTACTGCTTGTCCTATCACCACAGTTCCGGATGAACTTCCCTTCAGATACTGGAAGGTTGCTATGGGGTCTCTACACAACGTTCTCTTCTTCAGGCTGAACAGCCTCAACTTTGTCAGCCTGTCTTTGTAGAGAAGGTGCTCCAGCCCCCTTATCAACTTCATGGCCTCCTCTGGACCTCCTCCATCAGTTTCACGTCCTTCTTCTGTTGGGGACCCCAGAGCTGGATGCAGTGTTCCAGGTGGGGTCTCACCAGAGCAGAGCAGAGGGGCAGAATCCCCTCTCTCGCCCTGCTGCCCACGCTGCTTTGGATGCGGCCCAAGGATGTGGCTGGTTTCCTGTCAAGTCTCAATCTCCCGTGGCGAGCC
>NW_008239759.1:683097-722813 GCF_000691975.1 Corvus brachyrhynchos
TTGGTCCCTCTTGGCTCTTCAGAGGATCGTAGAACGGTTTGGGTTGCGACCTTGAAGACTGCCTGGTTCCAACTCCTCTGCCATGAGCAGGGACACCTCGTACTAGACTAGGTTTGCTGAGAGCCCTGTCCAACCTGTCCTTGAACACCTCCAGGGATGGGGCATCCATAGCTTCTCTGGGCAACCTATTCCAGTGCCTCACCACTCTCACAGTAAAGCTTTTCCTCCTATTATCTAATCTAGACCTACTCTCTTTCAATTTGAACCCATTCCACCGTGTCCTGTAACTACATACCCTTGTAAATAGTCTTGCCTCATCTTTCTTGTAGGTTCCCTTCACGTACTGGAAGGCTGCAATTAGGTCACTTCAAAGCCTTGTCTTTTCTACACTGAAGAGTTCCAGTTCTGTCAGCGTTTCTTTATAGTAGAGGTGTGCCATTCTTTGTAGGAGAGGTGGCCTCCTCTGGACTCTCTCCAACAGGTCCCTGTCCTTCCTGTGCTGGGACCCCAGAGCTGGATGCAGTGTTCCAGGTGGGGTCTCACCAGAGCAGAGCAGAGGGGCAGAATCCCCTCCCTCCCCTGCTGCCCACGCTGCTTTGGATGCAGCCCAGGACACGTTTGGCTCTCTGGGCTGTGAGTGCCCATGGCTGGGTCATGTCCAGCCTCTCATCCCCCAGCACCCCCAAGTCCTTCTTGCCTCTGTTGGTACCAGAGGTACCCAACCCAATTGCAGCACCTTGCACTTGATCTTGTTAAAGCTCATGAGGTTCACACAGGCCCACTTCATGAGCTTGTCTAGGTTGCTGTGGGTGACATCCTGTCCTCGAGGTGTTTCAACAGCATCATGCCTGTTTTCCAGAGTACTGCAGCATATGTACTGTGTTTGTGAGGTACACCTCTCTGAGTTGGCATCTGTTGGCCACTCTGATTTGAGAAAATGAAGTTTAGCAACAAATTGCTAGAGTCATGCTGCTTCCCACATCAGTTTTGTGCTTGTGTGCAGGGGGCAGAGAAAGGCACAGAACTTATACCGACGTTTTCTGTGCTGGAAGGTATGGCTTCAGTATTCTCTGATCACATGCCACTTTCCTAATAACCATTTCATCCTCCTCCTTGCTTCTAGTGTTGTCAACTACTACTCACCTTGACTCGGCTATACCAAGAGTCTTATTTTAACTCACCTGGTTAAAAAAAGAAAGAAAATCTGTCGCCCTTAATGACTTGCAGTTAGTGTATCACAGCACAGACACTTTGTACTTCCTCTTCTGATCTGGTGCTCACCAGATTTGGAGGTGTTCCACTTCCTTTGGTGTTTGTCACTTCCTTGCCAGGAAGGGAATGCAGCAGGGCTAGGAATGGTGGAGAATTGCGTGCAAGCTCTGTTCCTGAGGATTTACTTTTATAGCCATGATGTTAAACCTGCTTTTATGGAGAGGTCCATAGCATAGAGTTTTGACCATCTGCAGCACATGAATCTCTTTATATGGAGAATATATCTTGGAACCAAGATGCACAGTTTAGTTTATGTCTTTGAGCATCTTAACTCAGCTATTTCAGACCTGTTGCCAGTTCAGGCAAATGCCCATGAGTTGAGTTTGTCTGTACATAGATTTGTATACATGTACAGAGAGGTAACTTTAAAACTTCGAATTTTAGTATGAGGCTTAGAAGATGATTCCTTTTTTTCAAGGGAAGACTGTTGCTGTGCTTTCATCTGAGGGCAGGTTTTTGTCATTATTTAGGGTTGATAGTAAAGATGATCTAATCTGATCCTGAAATCATCTTCTTCTGTCTTAGTTGTAGTTCTGTTCCCAAGTCTTTCCACTTCGTTTAAAATGTACTACTTTAGTCCTGTTTTTCCAGCCAACTGTGGAACTTCTTATTAGTTCTAAACTTCCGTTCAGATTTTTTTGGGGATTATTTTAAGTCAAGGAAGAGACAAGACAGGAGCAATAAAGAGTTTTTAAAATGTTAGAAGAGCGTTTTTCCTTGTTTCTTTTGTGCTCTACCAAAAAGTTGTAGAAAATATCATGATCTTATATAGTACTCAACTTTTATTTCTGTTATTACACAACAAACATAGAATTAGGCAGTGTGTTCCAGCTGTTGAATCAGCTAGGAGTCATTGTTTTTGTAATGTTATGAAGGTGTTTTGTACTGAATATGCAGCCAAACATGGAGAAAGTATTTGTAATGTTAAAGCAACTGTCACTATCGTAAGAAAGGATTCTATCGGTGTATTTTTAATTAATGTATTCTCTTCAGCAGAAGGAATTTTCTTTGGTATTGACTTTCAGAAGGACACAGAAGCAAACACTGTTCGTTACAAAAAGATAATAACAAGGATCTAGAAGTAGGCCAGAAGGAGACATAAACTTCATATGCCTTCTTCAGCAGCACAAAGAGCAGGCAACATTTCCACAAAAGAAACATGGCTCTGCTTCCTCCCTGTAGTGCTACCACACACCCTTCTCCTCGCCTTGTATGCCAAGTTCATTTATATTTATCATCTTACAGTATGTAGTATCCCTGCTGAATGAGTCCACCAGCTCTATAAACACCCCTGCTGTCTTTCTTGCTCTTTTCTACCCTGCCACTGACCTACCATTTCATGTTACAGACTTTCCCACATGGTACTCTGGTGTCCCCGTGGCCTCAAAACGCTCTCCCATTACATTCTTCTTGACTCCACGCAGGGTCAGACCCTGTTCTCTGACTACCTTTTGCAGCACACGCGTGCTTGTTGATGCTGTGGTTGTGCTCCTGCACATGCCTAGTGTTTCCATGTAGCTCAGAGAAGGATGTATTGTGAATACTGGGGAGGAAGGAAAACTGGCTGTACCTGCCTCATGTACAGGCACATGTCTTGTAGCACTAGACAAATCTTTGCCTGTAGGCAAAGTAGCAAACTGTTCTGCTTCATATCACTTCCATGTGATCTGTATACCCCAGGTCTTGGGAAGTTGCTAAACATAAACTAAAATAAGATTATATTTGCAAAGGCTAGTTATTGAAATTTTAATTCAAGTCTTTCCGGCTTCCAAATTTGACCTGAACTAGAATACAAATGGAGTGAGATTTTTGAAGAATGTGATTGAAAAATACCTGTATATGCTGCACATGTTGCAACTTGTGAAGCTCTTAGTGTCAGTTTTCTGTGAGTAAAGGTGACTGTCAGTGTCTTAGTATTTTTTAATTAAGTATATATCTTTTACTTTATTTGAGATTCTATTTGATCATCACTAGGGCTGAATTGTTTTATAGCTGTTGACATTTCAGAATTCTTAGCCAAGTTGCATTAGTGATCCCATTACAAATTTAAATGAACTTAATGCTTTTGATTTTTAAGTTATAGGTGCAATTGGGAGAAATACCTTTCTAGTCTTGACTCCAGTGTTGCAATGTCACGTGCTGAAATGTGATATAAATATTTATAAAATTTAGATTTTACACTAGAATGACTTCTTATGATCAAATTTCTCAGCTGTTTTTAGTTCAGTTTAGAGGAAGACAGCTTTGGTCTTCATCGGTTAGAATTTTAATGTACATGGAATGGGCAAAACCAAATATGGTTTTGGTTGAAGTTCGCTCAGAGGTTGGAAACTGATAGCTAGCTGATAAATAGGAAAAAACTTTCCCTTCTTTTGCTATGTTTAAAGCGGGGCTGACTAGGTGACATCTACTAATTTAAGAAGTTCAGAAAAGAGTTAAAGCAGAATTTAGAGATGAAACAGGTGCAGATAGGGGATTTTGAAGAGTGTTTTGGTACTTTTATAAAGTACTGGTTAGTGCACATCTGTGTAATTTTTCACTTAAATACTTCTTGATAAGATGATTAATGAAAGCCAGCAGAATTGTGCATGATATATTCACCATATGTTCTTGTTTTGCTTAAGAAACTACTCTAGAATAATAAACTTCTAAGTCCAATTGTCTACCTTGGTTTATCTGAGTAGTTAAGTGAAACAAGTTAAAAATAACTTACTTTGATTCTCCTTCCATTTTTCAAAGCCTAATTCAGACTTTTTAAAATGTTTTTTTTAATTATGGAAAATTACATTTGTGTGAGTGTGTATTTAATGCAAATAAATAATAGTAAAATAAAAATAAATGTTAAAAAATTCTGCAAGTACTTTATTTGCAGATGTAGTGACTCTTCTGAACACTTGACAAAATTACTGATATGGGTTTAAAAACAAGATTTGTTTTTAAGTAACCATTTAAATGGGTTTCTACCAAACATTGAGGATGAATGTTTTGATCCCTAAAAAGTACAACATGAAAGAGATAACAACCATTATAGAAAGTAAGATTTCCTGTGTGCTGGTCCAAGCAGTAGTTAAACCAGTATCTAACCTCTTTACTATATTCAAGTATTAAATTTAGTGGATGCTATGAAATCAGTATGTTTCTGGGAATTTACAGATATTTTGAAGCTATCTTCCAGATACGTATGTATCTTTATTTCACTAAAAGGCATTTTTTGCTTTTATTATGCATGACTTTCTTTTTTTTTCCTCTTGAACATTGAGAATTATACCACAGGCAGCTTTCTCTTTTAACATGGGCAACTTGCAAGTAGAGAACATATTGTACATTTGTATATGCTTTGCCTCTAATGGTGGGCTGGGAAAGTAGTATATAGGAATATTGCTGCTTATATTAGACAACACTGGGAATCATTGTCTCTTGGAGATCCTAGCCAGTTAAGATGAAGTTAGTTTTCAGTATGCAGATGCAGATTTTAATGGATGCACATTATGTGCTGAAGTGTGTCCCAGAAATAATGTGGGGATGACTTCCAGGAAAAACTATCAGATTAATATTGAGTTTAGCATATGTGAATGCTTATTCCTTCTTAGTATATCTGTCATGTTTTTGATACCATACAGATACACCAGCAAAGCTACTACTACTACTACCACTAATTTCTACTTATTTTTATTAATGACTACTTTTTAATACCTTTTCTTTTACAAGTAGATTTTTCCAACAGTTTATTTTAAAGCATTTGGGAAAGCACGTGTGTGTGTGTGTGTGTGCTTCAGCAAGAACGAACCATGGCTAAATGCTTCAGATGACAATGTAACGAGTGTTACTGAAAAGTTGCATCAGTCAGGTCAAGTCCCAGGTGACTGGAAAAGGGGAAACATTGTACCTATCTTTAAAAGGGGCAGAAAGCTGGGGCCTGGGAACTACTGACCCATCAGCCTCACCTCACCTCTGTGCCTGGAAGAGTTACGGTACAGATCATCTTGGAAGCTCTGCTAAGGCACATGGAGGACAGGGAAGTGATTCAAGACAGCCAGCATGGCTTCACCGAGGACAAGTCCTGCCTGACCAGCCCAGTGGCCTTCTATGATAGAGTGACTCCATCAGTGGTCAAGGGAATGGCTACAGATGTCATTTATCTGGACTTCTGGAAAGCCTTTTACAGAGTTCCCCACAACATCCTTTTTTCTAAACTGGAGAGAGATGGATTCAGTGGGTGAACTGTTCAGTGGATGAGAAATTGGTTGGTTGGTGACATCCAGAGTGCAGTGGTCAATGGCTCAGGTCCTGATGGATGCCAGTGACAAGTGATGTGCCTCAGGGGCCTGTACTGGGACCAGTGTGATTTAGTATGTTCACTGATGACATAGATGAAGGGATTGAGTTCACCTTCAGCAAATTTTTAGATGACACCAAGCAGGGTGGTGCAGTTGACACACCTGATGGATGGAATGGCATCCAGAGGGATGTGAACAGGTTCAAGAACTGGATCCTTGGGAATCTCATGAGATTTAACAAAAGATCAAGTGCAAGGTGCTGCACCAAGGTGCTGCACCAAGGTGCTGCAGAGCAAGCTCCGGTATCAGCACAGGCTGGGGAATGAACAGATGGAGAGCAGCCCTGGGGAGAAGGACTTGGGGGTGCTGGTGGGTGAGAGGCTGGACATGACCCAGCCATGGGCACTCACAGCCCAGAGAGCCAAACGTGTCCTGGGCTGCATCCAAAGCAGCGTGGGCAGCAGGGGAGGGAGGGGATTCTGCCCCTCTGCTCTGCTCTGGTGAGACCCCACCTGGAACACTGCATCCAGCTCTGGGGTCCCAGCACAGGAAGGACAGGGACCTGTTGGAGTGGGTACAGAGGAATCATGAATATGATTAGAGGGATGGAGCACCTCTCCTGTGAGAAAAGTCTGAGGGAACTGGGATTGTTCAGCCTGAAGATTAGGCTTTGGGGTGGCCTTACTGTCACATTCCAGTACGTGAAGGGAACCTAGAAGAAATCTGGAGAGGAACTTTTTACAATGCCTTATAGTGATGGGACAAGGTCTTTAAACTGAAAGAGAGCAGGTTTAGATTAGATATTAAGATTAAATTCTTTACTGTTAGGGACTGAAACTGGTTGCCCAGAGAAGCTGTGGATATCCCATCCCTGGAGGTGTTCAAGGCCAGGTTAGATGGTGCTCTGGACAACCTGGTCTAGTGCAAGGTGTCCCTGCAGGGGGCTTGGAACTAGATGATCTTTAATGTCCCTTCCATCCTCAGGATGCTCAGGTCCTGTAGTAATGGCATATCAGAACAAAACTGATTCAAATGTGATTGCAAGGAATGTCTTTTGTATATGTCACTGCAATATGTTGGTGTTCCTTGCAAACCATTTATACTTTCCTCTTGCAATTCTTAATATTTTTTTTCTTACTTAAAAGAGAACAGCTGCGTGGGTGCCATCTTTATCTTTTACTTCTGTAGAAAGAAGCAGAAGTGGTGGTTTTATGTCCTGATACAGCACTGCTAAGATAAATCGACTTGTATGATCCGTCTTCAGGGATCATTTATTTGTGGCAAAGATATTTAAAGTGCTTTAATGTTAACTGGAACTTCCTTCTGAATACACTATTGGTGGTGGTGGAGTAGCAGTCTTTGGGCTCCAGTGGGGAGAAGAAAAATTCAAGTGTCATCAAGTGTCGTTGCCATTAAGTATAACATGCTTCTGAAAAGGACTCTATTTCCTGACTGAAGTATGGTTTGGGATAATAGCATCTCTAGTTTATTCAAGCATGGTATTTGTAGTGCCTGAAAATCTAAGTGAAGTCAGGGTGAAGGGTCTTTTTGTTGCTTTAACGTGGGATGTTGCTTTTGCCTAATCTACTTGTGTTGAACATATGGAATATTTGAATATGGAGCGATCCTCCTCCTAGAGAAGAAGTTGTAACAGCTGAAGAAAAGTGCTACAGCACCACTCCTTTTTTGCTTAACAGAACATAAACAGATTCCTATGTAAGTGCTGAATAATGACCTTTGCAGGCGGTCCTGTATACCTCCAGCCATAGGGATAAACATGTGGGAATTCAGGCTTGTAGAACAAGGGAGTGAAGGTCATTTGGGTTGTCCTGGCTCCTCTCCACTTTTAGGAGGTATCTATACTTAGCAATTGACTGTACCTTAGGAGCAAGAAAGGGAGGTATACTTTATTACTTGCATTCGACGCCATTTTTATTTGAATCTTGAGAGTGGCAGCTGGCAAAGGGAAGACTTTGTCTTCAAATTGGTAACTGCAGAAGGAACAGGAACTCTTTTCCATCTTATCTTGTGTGCGTGTGCGTGCACATACATGCAGAAGGAAGCAGAGGAAGGGAGCTCAAATGGGTCAGTCCTTAGGGAGGACAGGTTTTCCAGAAATAGAAGAAGCAGTATGCACTGATGTGACAGGGAAGGCTATGAGAGCAAGATTATGTATAGATTGCACATTCAAAGCTGAGTGGTGAAGTAGTAATCACCTGGGAAAATAGTGAGTTTCTGGAATTTGTTTTTTCATCCTGTAGGCTGATGGCAATATTGTGAGCATTTTTGTTTGAGATAGAGCTCCCTTTCTGCCTTTCATTCCTGGTCCATGCCCTAGTCCTTTTTCTCCCCTTATACTTGTGTTCTCTGCATAAAAGGTCCTGATTGATAAAATGTTACCAGGGCAGGGTCAGGGCTGTGTGCTGGTGTTTTGAACTTGGGCGGTTGTGTTGGGTTCAGGCAGTAATTGTCTAAAAGATTGCTATAGCCATGGTAAACTCAGGCATTACCAAAGTAAACTTTTCAGAATTTTCCTGTTTGATAATCATGCCTGTTAAGGCGAGGGGGGCAAAATAAAGACAATTTTTGTTTCTGCTGCAACATTTGAACCAATGCACAGGTAATCAGTCAGTGAGACAATTGATTTGTAACTGGACTGAGGGAGCTGTGAATGTGTCTTTGGAGCCATGTACCAAGCATTCAGCTTGATTTTTGTGTTCCAGGAGAGAATTTTTGTGTGAATTTTTTCCTTTTTAAACAAAAATACAAGTTTCCCATTGGTGGCATTCTTTCTTTGTTTATGACTTCCTTTTACCTGTATAGGAGTTGCTAGTCTTTGCTGTGATAGCACTTCATTTTTTAAGAAGTCTCTGGAGACAGGCTCTCTAAATATGGAAATATGCTTTCCAAATAAGCATCTTTCCTGATTACATGTCAGCACTTCATGTACAAACATAAAATGTGTAATTCTACTTTCAACCTTTGTAAGGACTGCTTCCACATAAAGGTGTTAGGGCCATATTTTTGTTCCTCAAGTAACTGTAATTTCTGTTGAGTATTGAAAAGTATAGATCAGTTTATTTTCTTTCAGAAACTCAATAGTGATTACACTAGCATTTTTTTGCAGTCCTCAATGCCTTTTGCATAATTTCAAAATAATAATAACTTACACAGATGAGACATATTTTACTACATTCTAACGATGATATTATTTTTCTTCCCCTCCAGGAATTGTGGTGCTTGGATTAAACAGATCTCATGCCAAGAATGCACTTAGCAAAAATCTTGTAAAAATGGTAAGTGAAAAGAACAGTTTTTAGTATAAAGGTGAAGTATTGGAATGAAGCACTTTAAAAAGTGTTTGGTTATTGCCCTTCCTCCTTTTCTCTGTAGATGTCAAAAGCTGTGGATGCTTTGAAATCTGATAAGAAAGTACGAACTGTTATATTCCGGAGTGAAGTCCCGGGGATATTCTGTGCTGGTATGCAAACTTAATTTTCCTGAGAAGCTGGAAATCTGTATTCTCTTATTGCACTAAAAAAAAAAAAAAAAATTAAAAAAAAAAAAAAAAAGGCCCAGATTCCAAGGAAACATGTTTTTTTTGTGTATTGATCTCAGTATCTCAGTAGCAAACAAAACATTTTTGTATGATTTTCCTCAATTGCTAACATGAATCAAATATTGGGTTTATTCTTTCTGTGTCATAAAGTATTTCAGAATATATAATAGTTTATCCATGATGGTGAAAAATAATTTCATTTATCTAGAAGCTCTTGTAGGTATGTCAGAGTAAGGTGCAAATAATTTTAGAGGCCATATAAAGAGGCTTTGTAGAAAGCTGTATCAAACCTGTATTTAAATGCATTAACTTGAACTTTTAATGAAAGAAACATATGTAAACATAAAATTTCATTATGAATATGCATGTTACTGCAGGCTGAATGTATTCTCAAATTAAAAACAAATCCAAACAAAAAGCACACACCACAGCCTACATATCCAACAGTTACATGCATCTTGCCAAAGTGCTCAGAAAAGCAAAAGCTCTCAACTACCAGATGCTGGGAAGCAGAATTCGCTGACATGTCAAGATCAGTTCATACAGCAGTATGTTTTGTGAATACCAAGTGAATAGTCTTCTTATTTAAAAATGTTTCAACCAGTCTTACTTTATTCAAATTTAATTTAAATTCATTTGAAACTGAAAACAGGAAATAGAAGTAAAACAGTTTGTTGTTTCTAATATATTAATAGAACTGTCAAGAAATAGATCAGTTCTGAAATTTTACTTTTCTGATCATTTCTTTAGTTATGCTTGATAGACCCAAATAACATAATTATTTTAGTTTTAGATGCAAAACAGTTTTTCCAATCTTTAAAATATGTAACATACCTAAGCACTCTTAGTTGCATTTAAAATTCTTTTTTGTTGCTTTTAGTAAGTCTGTTCTCACACAGATACAGTTTGTCACTTACAAGACTTGTGAAAATACTGGTCTTGGGAGAAAGGGAATAATCAATTCAGTACTTAGTAATACATATACATAGGTTAAATGTATATATATTAATCAGCATATTTAATTTAAAGGTTGTATGTTGTTTTAAATCAAGAAGTTTTAAGTTTGAGTCATCTCAGTAAAAAAAGGTTTAAAAACTGTAGTTTTTAAACTGATGAAGAATGTAGTATCAGAGCAACACATGCAAATGGTGTTTCAAGTTAAATGTTATGTACTTGAAATAAAAACATGGCTGTTGGGTTTTTTTAACGATTTTTTTATTTGACATGCTTGAATTTTGTAGTAGTGTTGTATCAGAAATAGGGGAGCAGAAATACTGATTTTGAGGGAGACTATCTCAGGTATGCTACTATTACTGTACATGTGAGCTCCAGGTACATCTCCAGTATTCTTTGTTAGCTGTCTCTTCGGAGCTCTTTTGGTATTAAGATTTAACATAGTCATTGGTATTTGTTTGTCTGGCTTAAAAAATCAAGCAATTCAGAGTATGTATTAGCACATAACAATAAAGAAGATATAAGGACATTAGGAAAGAAAATTAATCCTGAAAAGAAGACTGTGAAAGACAAGGGCTGGGTAGCTATATATGAATCTTAAACCAGACAGTTGAGATAGGGTGTGAGCTAGGTGTCTGTAATTTTAAAATAGTGATGGGTGAAACGAGGTTCCTAAGAGAGGAGATTCCTGTAGCTGAACAAGTGAAATAATGAATGTTCCAACAGTGGTAACCAGAATACTTGAGGCAGAGTTTGTTAATGAAAATAGGCAAAAAGTGTACAGTGGATGGATGGATTGCTTCATTAGGTGACTTTAATGGGTGTCTCTAAAGAGAATAATAATAGAGGAAGCATAGTGAGATCTGGAAAAAACAGGTTAACAGCTTAGGGAAGTAAGATGAAGAGAGGAACATACTGGATGTAAAGAAGGCATTTTCTGGAGGGGACTCAGAAAATTCAGTAGAACAGAAGAAAGTGTTTTCAAACTTAAATGTTAAAGGAGAATGTGTTGCTTCAAGAACATTTAATTTCCTTAAAAAATGCAAGGATCATCTTGTGAAATGTCACATTTTCGTATGCCTTATAGTGCTATTTAGTTAGGCTAAACCTGGGATGTTTTTATTTCTTTGTATTTCCTCAGTAATGTTTTCTTGCTAACATGTAAGGGAATGTATGCTTTTAAAAATACACTTTTATGATTATTTTTTGGACCACCATCTGATGTTTTACAGACCACATATTGGGAAACTTTGTCCTAGAATGTAGTTCCCTTTTATGTGTGGAATGAAGTCTAAGATTGTTAAATCCTGACATTCCTTAGCTATCAACAAATATCTGTGAAAGCCACAAGCCAAGTGTCTTGTTTCCTTCTAAGGCCTAGTCCACAAAACATGACATCCAACCATTTTTCACAAAGTAACAGTGTGGATGATTAAAAGATTTGAACTCTGTTGATGCCTGATGTAGATTTGGGTGATTTCAAGTTACGGAATTTTCACGTGGTGAAATGGGAGTGGGACAAAACTGGAGTTGTATAAAAGTATGTAGAGATGTGCCAGAAAACCTACTCCTTCATTTCTGCACAAAAATTCACTTTGAGTCTTCACCTACTCTTTTCTTTGTGTCTCCTTTTTAATACTTCATACATCCATGGGTGCAGAAAATTCCTCATTAATGCTCTAGCACTGATCAAAAGGGACACCCAGAAGTCAAAGACTTGCGTGTCTGGTGTTAAGGATGTCTGTGATTATGCGTAGACTATGTCTGTGAGTAATTACGTCTATCATGGCTTCTTGTGCTTCCATTAGAAATGCTCTGGCACTGAGTCACTTCTTGGCTCCTTTCTTTCTCCATCTGAAACCAAATAAGTAAGGTATTGGCTTTTCTGGAGTGAACATGTGAGACCAGTCCTAGCTTATGTAAGTTGTGGCTGAGTGCTTGCCCCATTCTGCAGCTAAAGCAGGTGAATACTCTGTACAGGGATCTTTTTATTTCCCGACAGTGTTCCATTCTTGAGGAGGGCATAGGCTTATGCATGGAATAAAGCAGGTGTGCTATGGGTAAAGTGTCTGTGATCAAGTAGTCATGGGCTGTGCTGTGTTCACACAAGGGGCCAAATTACATTCACATAGGCAGTTTGAATAGCTTGATTTTTCATTATTAATATAATTTTAACATATGTATATTAGTGATATTACTGAGGCACTTTTTGTGAGCAGATTTTTAGGCTTTTTCATCTTCAAGATATTTCTAGAAGTAAGAATGCACAGTTGTGTTGGGTGATATGGTACTGTGAGGAAGAGAGGAGGCAGTATCCACAAGTTGTTGCAAAACCTAATTTTGTGTCAGTATGTTCACAGAATGGATAAGGTTGGAAGAGACTTCAGTGAGGTCATCTGGTCCAACCTCCCTGCTCAATCAAGGTAATTCTGGAGACAATCTTAGAGCTTCTTCTGATTTTAACTACATGGGGTCAAAAAAAAGGTACAAATAAAATACACTGCTTAAGAGTACTTCTTTTGGTTTTTCAGATAGTGTTTGATTATGATTTTGGTCCGAAGAGTTGAACAGGCTAATACTGCACCTTAAAGCTTTTGTTGTTCAATTTTCTAAGGCTTTGAATAAAAGCTAAAATAATATTTATAGAACTTCTAGTTGTAATAGAATTTACCTTGGGAAATGTTTTGGCCGAAACTGAAGACTGCTGCATGGTTCTAGGTCTCCTGTTTTCTCCTACTTTTTCCCACCTCACCCACTCTTGTCAGTGTATTTGATGGCATGAAATAGGGATTATGCTATATGTTGCAATTGAAAACTATGGATGTTTGAGATCAGGTAATATTCTTCCCTTTTTAAACAGTTTTATATGTTGATGGTTATAGTGATTAAAGAAAGATGCTTTTTATATTCTTTTCCTTCCAACTTTTCGCTTGCTGTTCATTGCATTGTTGTTTTTCTTGGTACTGTCATGTTCCTCCAGCCCTCTTTTCATGTCCTGTCAAGAAGGCATTGAAAAAACATACTCCTCATGTATTTGTCTCAGGCAGTAACTTACTGGCCCATAGTCCGTTGGTTCAGTTTACAACTCATGCTATTAAATAAAATCCCTTGCTACTGATTTACCATTCAGGGTAGTTCCTCTGGTGCCTGAACAACCAGGACAGTTGCTTAACCCTCACTGTCCAAATCCAGTCAGGGATCATTTCTCTTAATAATTCATGTGTGAGTTGTTGTCAGTTTCCCTGCATCCATCACTCATCTGTTGATACAAGAAAAAATCCTAGTATCTCATAAAGGAGAAGAAGGACTAGAGGAACACACTGCTCCTGGATTTTGATTTGCATGAGAGAGTTGGGAGAGCTTTCTGGGGAAAGATCTTGTAACTTTTTGAGACTTTTGTAGTGACTTTGTTTAGAGTGTGTTTAGAACAGTCTCTCTTCAGTATTGTTTTTTCAAAGTGATCTGGACTGTATGAAATAGAGGTTGTGAGGTTGATGGGTTATTTGCTTTGTATATGTGTGCCTACAAAGAGAGCTTTGGAAAAATTTTTACTTGACATATTTGAAAAATGTTCTTTGGAGACCTTATTTCAAAAATCTTTGAGACATATCAGAATACAGACAGTTAACTCTTTGCTGTTGTTGTAACAGGCTTTCAAGTCAGTTTGAAAAATTTGGGTATTTGAGCTCTTTAAACCACTTTGACCTAAAAGTTGCTGCAGCTTGGCCAATTCCCTTCTTGGAAAAGCAGAAGTAATCTCTCTGCCAGAAAAAATTCACCATTTGAATCTGTGGTGTGAGTAAAGCCAACCCAAAGGCTTTTCCTGTTGGCATAAATTGTCTGCATCAGAATTTTGTTTCCAGGGTTAAATTGGCTGTACGGAGTCTAATTCCCAGCTGCCACTTCCAGCTGGTGCAGTTTTTCTGGCAGAAGTTTATGAAGCAGACAAGCCGGGTAGAGCAGATCCTTGAAGACTTCTTTGTTTATGGGGTTTTGATGTGGAAGAGTAGAGGAGTTTCATAACAGGTCTCAAGTACTTGACCTACTCTTATTTTTATAGAACTAGCAGGAGTAGTAGGGAGGTATTACTGTGGGTGTAGTCTCCTTTTTTCTTGCAGTCTCTGTTAAACAAGCAAGGAGAAAGTGTGTACTTTCCCGGAACATACTTGGTTGTCCAGATTCCAGCGCCTGCACCAGAAACTGAGAAGAGAGTTTGTGTATTACTCTGCTCTTCCCTTTTGAGCATTCAGATCACACATGAAAATATGTTAGTGTCTTCTGAATTTCTGTTGCTATATGTACTTTTCATTCTCCCAAATAAATGCCTTTTGATGAAGGCTGTAGCTAGGTTCTTTTCTCTTTCTCATTCCAAGCTTTCACCAGTGTTCAGACTCCAAGTGATGTTAGCTGCCTGTAGACTATTAGGCTCAGTGAGAGTTGCATTTTTCCTAGAGCAACATCAGTGACGTGAAATGCGTCAGGTTGGTCAGCCATGCAGCCGCCCTGTCTTGAGTGTGTGCACAGTCATCTGTTACCTTTGGATTCTACAGCTTGCATTTGTTTGACAGATGATTTTGCTTCTTAATTTTGTTGTTGTCTTTCTGGAATGACTAATTCCTGTCATGATTATCTAGAGCACAAGTTGAACAACTGAACCAGTAAAGAGTCCAATTAGGATTGTGGTTTGATCCTCTAGTCTATATACAGAAAAAAATCCCTGTAAGAAAAACTGGTTTAAAAATCTTTCTTTTGGAATTACCTCAGTAAGCTAACTCCAAATGCTCCTCTACCTTCTACCCTGACAACACATACTAAATCCCAGAAGAAATTGGAATGACAGTGGATTTTTCAGTGCTAAAAAATGCAAATAAGAGTTTTCCAGGAAGTTTTTCAGTAAGAATATGAAAATCTAGCTATGTTCATTTTTTTTAATTTCCAAAAGACTGATCCATTCCTGATGAGGAAGCAGGTACAAGGAACGTGATAGGAAATTGGGTGGGACTGTACTTAACAGTGCAGTCTTCAAATCAGCATCTAATCAACTGTAAAATTTTAAGCTAAGAATCACTTGTCTGTCTTCTCATTGGTCATTGCAATACCTTACTTGAGAAAATTATAGACCTTGGTTTTCATTTGTTCGACTTTCTGAGAGTTGTTCTCTAGTTGGGAATAGAGCTTTTAAACCAATGTATTCAGTTCACATGGGCCTTTCTGAGAAGAGACCAGGAGTTGTCCTGGTACTCAACAGAGCAAGCTGCAGCCATTTTGAAAACAGACCCTTGACTGCCCGATGCTGAGTCTTTAAGTGATGCTGGTGGCACCTCTGTGATAACATATATATTAGAAATTGTAAAGAACCATGTGCAGCAGCCATGAGGGCAGAGTGAGAAAAAAACTGCAAGAGGAACAGCCATGCAGACACCCAGATCAGTAGCAAGGAAGGGGAGGAGGTGCTCCAAGTGCCAAAGCAGAGATTCTCTTGCAGCCCAAGGACAAGACCATGTCAAAGCAGGTTGTCACCCTGGAGCTCATGGGAGACCAATCTGGAGCAGATATCCACACTGCAGGCCATGAGGAATGCCATGCTGAAGCGGGTGGACACGCCTGATGGAAGCTGCAGCTCATGAAGAGCCCAGTCAGGAGCAGGTTCCTTGCAAGAGCTGTGACCTATGGAGAGCAGCCTATACAGGACCAGATGTTCTGGCAGTTGTGGCCCATGAGGGACCTATGCTGGAGAAGTCTGTTTCTAAAGGACTGTGCCCTGTGGAAAGGACCATGCTGAGGAAGTTCTTGAAGAACTGTCTCCCGTGGGAAGTCCTGGGAAAGTCTGTTCTGTTTTGGAGGTATCCTGTGCTGGAACAGGGAAAAAGAGTGAGGAGGAAGGAGTGGCAGGGATGAAGTGTTATGGTCTAATTGCAAGCCCCATTCCCCCCTCCCTTTTGCTCTGCACAGCAGTGGGAAGAGATGGGGGAGTTAGTAATCAAGTTAAGCCAGGAAAAAAGGAAGAAGGAACAGTGGGGAGAAGATGGATTTATTTTGGTTTTTGTTTCTCACTATCTATCTTTTATTGGCAATAAATTAAATTTATCTTTCCTAAGTCCATTCTGTTTTGTGCATGATGGTAGCAAGTAAGTGATCTCCCCGTCTTTATCTTGATCCATGAGCTTTTAATTATATTTTCTTCCCTATCTTACTGAGGAAGGGAACTGGCAGAGAGCCTGAGTTAACCTACCACATCCAGTTATTATGGATTTTTCAAAGTAAGATTGAGGCAAGACCTTTATTCTTAAAGAGCTCTAAAATTGAGAGTGGATTGGTTATATAAAGTCTCAGAGGTTCTTGTATAAAAAATGGTCTAAAATAAAAGTAGTCAGAAAGATTTCTCTCCAATTGAGTGAGTAGTGACCAGAGCTGTATAATAAGTACGGTACAGAAGCTAAAGTGGAATAACTTCAGCAGAAACGACTAAGTATGTAACTGCTTTGTTCTTTTTCCATCCCTTACTTGAGGTGCAGGATTTTTTTCTTAAGGCTTGTGCATGACATATGTTTAGATGACTCTCTCTTCCTATATTGTGTGCTCTGAAGAGTTGTGTATGAAATACTGTGTGTCCTCTAGTTTTGAAGTTCTCTAATGACAACTTCAGTTTAGTTACTCTTTTAGTACCAGGAGCAATTTATAAAAACATTACATTTCTGTCTCAGAGGGATTCCATTCTTTCACTGAATACAGACAGTTTGAATTGAAAGTACTTCCAACCACCGTGTACTTATCTCCTGTGTCAAATATTTCTAAGGGTCTAGTGGAAGTAGAGACAACTTTATTCGTAGCTAATATTGCGATAGCATAAAACTTAAAAAAAAAAAAAAAAAAGTTTCTGTTAATTGGATGTATTCAGCTGTGATGCTAGTTGTGGATATTTCCATGCCATTTTTCTTCCTTTTTTGGTCTTGAATGAGCTGTAGACCGTAGCTTACTGTGATTTGTGAGCACAAAATAAAAACCAAATTTTAGATCAGGCCATAAGTGGAAGGATAAATTATGAGCTCCAGCTAGAGAGTCATCTTTTTTAGCAGTATTTTTCCTTGATTGATGCAATTTTGAGATTTGCTTTTTGAAGTTGATGAAACAGAATATCTGACCATTCCTTCTCTTTTGTGGCTTGTGACATCTGATAAAAAATGGAAATGTAAAGGTTTATTTATTCCAATAATACAAGCATTCTTCTTTTTCCTTCCTCAGGAGAGTTGAAGCCATCTTGAAGTTGAGATCCATGCTATTACTTAAAGTTTATTAAAAAGATCTGAACCTGTCTGAGTTGGTCCTCTGGTTGTGTAGTGAGCTTTGCCAAACAGATTCAACATTTTGTAGAGAGTTACCTAATTTGATTGATCAGGCTGGTGTTTTACTAGTATAATATTTACCAAAGGCTGGACTCTAATACAGTTACATGGAAATACAGCACCTACTTCAGGTACTTGAAATCTGGGATTATTTTATGTGATGGATATCTTTCTTTAGAACTAATTTTGAGGAACAGAAGACTATACTATATTTGGTGTCATTCAGCTGGCTTATGTGTTCTGGGAAGTACACAAGCAGAATTAAGGTGTATCTTTGGCTATTGGAGAACACAGTGAGGGTGTTGTAAGTTTTACTTACTGATTACAAAATAATATTTTAAAAATGTTTTCTGTTTTAATAGTTTAACAAATTGTTCTAGGCTTTTAGTCCATTGCAACAAATGCACGCAACAAATGTGGTATTTTCTGGAAATATTTTTTCCAGTGAAAGCCACCTAAAATATTTGCTAAATTCTAGGTAAAATATATATTTCTGAGGTAGTGGTATTAGGTTAGCTCTTTATCCAGAGGAGGGTAACAAGAAAAGGAATGACTTTACCAAAGCCATTAAAAATTATAAAAGCATGGGGAAAATTGATCAATTTGAATGTCTAAAATTGTTAAATTGAAATATTAGATACAAAGTAATTTGTTATGTCTGGAGAAGTAGTTATAAAGCATAAATATATTGGTGATAAGAGAAATTTATTTGTTTGGATTCTGTATATGGCAGTCAGAGTTGTGCTCAGGGTATCCTCTGAGTAGCTGTGTAGAAAACCTAGGGAGACAAATGTCTGAAGGAAACAGTTGGCCATATTTGAGTTCCCTTCCTACATCTTGTTTATATTATGTGGAGTAAAAATTTTGGAGGTGCAGCTTGCTTTTTATAATGGTAAATAGTGGGTTGGAGTCTAACTTCACAGCTAAGACTTTTATAACCAAATGACTAAAGTCATTTAATGAATGAAAATAAATATAACCATATAGCTTACAAATAAGTAAATCAAGTAGGATCCTGAACAACTGGAGAACTTCTGAAGTTTCTTGAGATGCTTGAAATTGACACAATGCTCATCTTTTGGATTGTTACAGAAATGATACAGAAGTCTCCAGAGTAGACATTTGTAGTGACTTGCTGTCCAAACTTGACACAGGCAGGAACGGTGAATATCTGCGATATGCACCTTCAGCACATCCCAGGATTTAAATAAAAGTGACATCTTGATGATTATGAATCAATGAAAGGTACCTCACTGGGGTACCTCACCTGAGTACCCAGAAGAGAGAAACACACATACAGACCTTACTTATAATGTTATAATGAGTTTTCAAATAGTGAAATCTTTTCTGGAGTTGATTTACTGACTAAATTAATATGAAAAAAATACTGGATGGATGCAGAACATTTATGTTGGGAGAACTGTGTTCTGCAGTGGTTGTCTCTAGGTTGTTGAACAACTTGTCTTCTCATTTTCTCTAATAAAGAGGCTCTGCTTTCTGGATATAAAATATATAAAATCTTTTACATAAGTATTTAGAGAATAATCAGAAATGCTTTTCCTCTGTACTTGTTTGTCGTTTTTTTAATATGCTTCTCAAGGGTTTGGTCCACAGATGTCTTTGGTGATGTTGCTGGCTTGTTGCAGCTTTTGCTGCTTGGAAATGTATCTTTAATGGCTATGTATGTGCTGCAAGTGCAATGCTTTTAATTTTTGGTTTAAAAACAATTGTTCTATACTATTTCTATCAGGTTTATCCAAAGCCATATTTTCTAGGTTGCATAAGTAGATGAATTCCTGTATTTCATATCCTTGTTACAGTTGGATTTGACTTTTGGTATGTAGTCCTTGTGGTACTGCTTAGGACTGCTTGGGAGTTGTATTGAATTTCATGTATAGGTACTGATATGCATCACACTTTTTTTTCCCCTCCTTTTTTATCTTGTATCATTGAAGCATGTAATTAGAAGATTATTGACATACATGACACCATGTAAAAAATTCCCATAATTGCTTACATGTTAGAGATATGTCGATGACTGTCATAAAGAAAGATTTAACTGGAAACTTGCATAACTGTCACCAGACTGCTTCTGATGTTTGTGTGTGGATCAAAATGAGAGGACTGTGGAATTCAGTGCTGCTGAAGTCTTTGATTTGGTAGGGTAGGCTAGTGGGGAGGCTGCTGTATCTGATCAGTTTTGTTTCCGTGGAAGTGAGTAAAGTCTTCTTGAGATTCTCCTGTTCAGAAATAATATTAGTGTGGTATAATTTGTCATCTTTGAGCAAGCTATAGTCTGTGTCCTGCAGGTGTATTAAAACTAGATAACTGTTGACTGAATATCTAAACTTTAAGCTCTTTGAAGCCACAGGGCAGTTCAAATGAGTCCTCTGATAACCTTGTATATATCAGCTTTCAGATTTCTGTACCTCTCTGTAGCTATTTTGAAGTATTTGAGTTTTTTTTTCTGTGGTTGATGTGTGTACTAACAAATGTATTAATTACTAGTGGTCTTATCTTTAAAACTTGTACTGGGCATGTCTGGTTTAGAGTTCATTTTCATGTAGCAGCCCATATGGTGCTGTGTTACAGATTGGTGACCAGAACAGTGTTGAAAAGACACCAGTGTTTTAGTTGTCACTGTACAGTGCTTGCACAACATCAAGGTCCCCTATGCTTCTCACTGTGCCAGTCAGTCAGCTGAGGGTAAGCAAGAGGCTGGGGCGCGACACAGCTGGCACAGCCAAGTTGAATTGAGCAGGGGAATATTCCGTAACATATGACATCACATTCAGCAGTAAAATTGGGTAGTTGTTTTTCCAAAATAGACCTTGCTCAGGACTGGAGAGACATTGTTCTGCTGGTGGGGAATGACTGCTTTTGCATCATTTGTTTTCTTCTTTTTTCTCCTTGTACTTATTAAACTGCTTTTATCTCAACGTGCAAGGTGGGTCCCCCTCCCCACTGCTTTTGCCGTTCTTTTCATTTCTCCATCCTGCTGTGCAGTGAGAAGGCAACTGGGTGGGGGCTTACCTGTTATCCACAGTCAAGCAGTGCAAAACTATGGCTTTGTATGACATGAAAAATGAAATCTGGAGTCATTAGCTGGATTAGTTCCAAAAATGTCCTGTATGGTAATGAATACCAACATTGCTATATTGCTACTGTACTCCTTTTTAGCTTTGCTACAGGGATGCTTGAAGTCACTTTAAGCCTGTTCTGACAGGTGTTCCAGCCCTAGAGGGTTATTCTTTTTCCCCATTTTATTTTCAGAATACAGTGGTGAATTCTTAATTAAGAACTTGGTATTTAGGGAGCTGCTCCTTAGCTATTTTTAATCCAAAAGTACCTTTATCCCTCTTCTGGTAGAAACCCAGGTTTTGGAAAAAGATTCTTTCAGTACCTCTAACTCATCATGGTTAGCAGTTACACAAACTTTGAGAGATGATTTATGGGTGTTGTTATTCTCAATGCTTCACATGCTGCATTTTTTTCTTGGAGTCTGGAATTGCAGCACCTTAGAATATTAGGTATTAGATTATGAATTTGAGATATATTCCTGAATTATGAAATATTGTTTGACTGTCTTTCTTTATAGACCTGCATCAGCAAAGTGGTTTTGCTTTAAGCCTTTAATTTCAAATTTTGGAGTGGAGAAAAAGTTGTTTAAGAATGAAAACCTTTAATTTTTCACTTTTTTTTTTTTTTAGATGTCTTGAGAGCTGGGTTAATATCATAACTGGCATTAACACAATTCAGGAACTTTATCTTTTCAAATTAATTTCGCTCTTGGTAATAAATACATTTTTAGATTTCCAAGACAACTTTGCATATTATAAATAGAGTTTTAAGTAATTGATTGGAAAGCACAGAGGACTGTATTAGGTAGAAATCTGTCTTTTTGTAATAGCAAGTTATTCATGGTTTGGTGGTTGTAATGGGTTAGTAGGGGTGTTGAACAAATTGGTTGAGTCCAGCAAGATCCCTGGAGGTATTTAAAAGATGTGTAGATATGGCACTTAGGGACAAGGGCTAGGTGAATGATTGGATTTGATGATCTGAAAGGTCTTTTCCAGCCTAAACAATACTTTGATTTCATGATACAAGACCTGTTTTAACATGACTATGGTGGAGTCTAGCTATTTTAGTTCATGTAATTTTCACTCTTCAAATCTTAGTTGAAAGAAAGCAAAGTGTGCTCATGGATCCATTTTTTTGTCAGAACTTACACTCACTCATCTATGATCCACGTAAAATGGTTTAAAACTTTGTGGTTTTAAAGGGACTAAAACCATGTGAAGATCACTTTAACAGGAAGTTATGGATTATTGATTAGCCCTGATCATACTAAATTGGTAAGATAAATTTGGCTAGGCCCTGGTAAATGCATTTGTTCTTAGATGAGGAACTTAATTCCTTTCAATTTCTGTTATGTACCTCTGAACATTTGACTTTCCACTGCAGTGTCTAAGGCCCAGATCTCTTCCATAAATATTAAGTCAAATTGAGTAGTCTCTTCCATTTGAAATGCTCATTTCACGTCTGTGGGAATTTGTCATATTGATTTGTGAAGAAAGGATGCTAGTTTTCCTCATGGTTTTCTGGGGTAGATTGTCACAGTGTACGGTATGAGTTAACGCGTTTCTCTGGAGTACTAAGTGCCTGTGGCACCTGATTTCTTTATTGGTGAGGGAACTGAGCTTGCTTAGCCATTTATATCCTTGGCAGAGAAAACCTGCTGGCAAAAATAATCTGATGTCATGTGCTTGGTGGTAGTGTGCTGGAAATAGAATACATGTGCGCAACACATGGCAAAAATAGTCATTACATGGTAAATAATTCTTTCCCATTTGCTTTTGAAAAGAATAAAACTGTTATGTAGTAGAGATACTTAGACATGTCTGAATCTATAAAATTTTCGCCTTAAGATGTTTGCAACAGTTAGTTTCACATCTGCTTTTATAAATGGCTTAGAATTGGGTATAATGCAGCTATATATGTGTGTTAATTGTCAAAAATACAAAGAAAAGCTTCCAATAATTAAAATATTTTACTCTCTTCTCTTGTCTTTGCCTGCAGCTGACACTGGTTTACTTTAAGAATACCTTTGTTGTATATTTACTTCAATAAAAGATTTTTTTCGGTGGCATCTAAATTGAATGTGCAGCTTGAAAGCTGAAGGAGAAAAAAGTAACTGAATTTACATAAATGTAGCATAGAGTTGCTTATATATATGCATGTGTAACATTACCTTTGTAATATGTTCGTGAAGTGATGTAGGAAAATTTAGATACCTGTCTGCAGTGAAAATGGTTTGAATTTTGTACGTAGATTTTTTTTCAATGTGCAATCTGTGCACATTTGTTTGAACATTTAAAAATTTATTAAAACAGAGAATTTATTTGCAAAAGTAGTATAGATAATATGAAAATGAAGAAATTCTGAACTTTCTGCTTTGATTTTTTTCCTTGTAAAATTTTTACTTTTTTTCCTAGTTAAGCACTGATTCCATGTGTGTGATTTAATAAATAGAAGTACATGGGTACTTCTGTTTATACAGATCAGGCAACTCCTCTTTTGTCTTGCACCAAATTAATAAGTAAAAGAAAAGCTGTGACTTTTAGTCAGATCATGCCTGTTGTAACAAAATGCAGTTTCTCCAAAATTAATAAATGATAAAAAGCTTTAGCGATACTGAAATTGGCTAAGAATGAACTTTGTAACACAATTTGAAGTATTAGAAAGCAGGCATTCTTTATTGCAGGTCTGGACACATTCAGAGGATTTTTCCTCTAATTGAATGTGTGTCATGAAACTTTACAGCAGGGTATTTATTCCATCGTGATCATACATATTCATTACAGCATACTTCCTAGGTAATATATAAACATCACTTTTCCTAGAACTGGTTTACATGCATCCACCTCCTACTGGAAGTCCTTTTATGATCCTAGAGGGTTGTCTAGAGGGGTCTCTGGTTGTTGTATTCACTGGGTGCCCCCAAGATTGTAATGACTTTGCCTTGAACTTCTCTTAGGGTATGTGCTTTTCTTTCTTGTTACATAACTTTGCCACAAAAACCACTTATGCTCCTCATCATCTGTTTATCCACTGGTTCCAGTTACCAGTTTAGCATCCTGTATGTCTGCTTTTGCAGTCTTTTATCTAATTTTTAGTTAGAATTTGAGCTTTTTTTTGCAACTTCAAGGAACTGAAAATTTCTGTTGTCTGTTGCCTGTCAACAGATAGGTAATTAATTGTCTACAATTTCCCTCAGCATCTTCCAATCTAATGTATGTAGTTTATATTAATAGTGAAGCATCAGGGTTTTGTAGGGTATAAGAAATTTAGATCTAAATTAATATTTTTTTATTTTAATATTTCTTTATGGGGTTCCTGTTACCAGCTGGAACTTACTGAATGCAAGTGGATGGACATGCTTTTTAAGTGATTGAGCTCTGGGTGCAAATATCACCAATCTGTTTAATTTGGTAAACCCCTCCAGATGGCAGGTAACACTCCCGTGTTGGCTCTCCTTTCCCTTCCTTTCTTTCTCTAGGGTAATTTTGCTGCCAAGTCTATTGGATGGTCTTTAAAAATAGAGGAGATCAAATATCTCTGAAGTATTTTAAAATAGCAAGTCCTTAGAAGATAGAATTGAGTTTGCAATATTGGTGCTGAAAATATATTCAATGGATGGAAAATTTTGCTATTTGCAAGCTCTTTGGTTTATTTTTCTGAGTCAGTTTGAAGCCTTTGGGGACACTGGGAGTAAGGGGAAGTACTGCTTTTGAACTGTGTAACTTGGTATACTGACAAATAGAATTGCAGCTGCTGTTTGCATCTCTGAGTTTTGTGTGAACAAAGAATAATCAGGAGATGTTCCTGTTCATGGCTCAAATACTTACTTGTCCTTAGTTTCACATGGAGGAACACATTCTACTGTGTAGAAAGGCAAGACTTTGGCCTTGAGTGCTGTCCCAGTATCAATGTGAGCCAGAGATGTTGGTGCAGGAATGGCAGCCGTTTTAATGGTGGTGTTCCATTGGTTTTTTGTTCGTTTGTTTTTTTGCGGTTTTTTTGGCCTAAGTTTTTTGAGTAGACCTAGAATGGCCAATGCTGAGCTCTATATCTTTAACCAGGAAGGTGCTTCTTCTCCAGTTTGGGTTTTCCCACAAAAATCCTTGTTCTTCTTACCTAGTGTATCTTGAAAAGGTTTCTAGTCAAACTCAGTTTTCGCCTCATAATCTTTCTAAGGCCATTACTTCAAGACTTTCTTCAAGTTTGTTTGAAGTCTGATGTATGTAGAGAATGGTAATTCTGTAATTTGGAGGCAACAGAATGTGACTATTGTTGCAGATATTCCTTACAATGTGTCTGTAGTTTCATATACTGCATGTATTATTTACCAGCTTCTTTAAAAGTTCCACCGAAAGTATCAGTTGCTGCGTAGCAGCACGGAATTCAGTTTCATTGAATCTTGACCTGTGGGAAGTTTACAGCTACTATACCATCATGACTAATACAGACCATTGGAAAAAAAAAAAAAAAAAAGCCAAAGAGATACTGGGTGATGCCTGTGAAATCAAGGGAAAGAATGAAGGGTAGTGAAAAAGAAGAAAAAGACTTTCACCCATGTGAAATGCATTCAAGTGATCTAGCAGTTCAAATAGTGGTTTTTCTCAAGAAAAACTCCTCCTTTCTTTAATAGGATTTATGCTTGAATAATGACTTCAGGACTTCTTTAGAAGAAATTCTGACTTTCTCTTTTTTACCACATAGCACACTTCCTCCTTTTCTGTTTACAGCTCATAAAACTGGGTGTGCTGTTAGTTAACTATTTTTGTACTTACTGCTAATCAAAAAAGATAACCCCATCAGTATCGATTTCTTTTAATCTTAAACCCCCATATCTGCCATGGTCAGATATACAGTATATGCAAAATATTTGAGTCAGTCATCTGTGATAGTGCTATGAAATGTCTTTTTTTGATTACTGAATTTACTAGAAATCAAAGTGGAGCAAACAGGTTGCTGAGAATTTTGGGTGTGTTCATATTTTTTTTGTGTTGAAAGGCTTAGTACTACTTACTAAGAATATTTGGTCTGAATATTCCTTAAAGGTTTGAGAAGAAGGATGAAGAGTCTCACCACTAGCAAGTTTTGGGAATGCTTTCTAATGAATCAGAAGATAGAAAACGGTGTGTCAGTTGTTATTATAGGGATTTGATGTTAGCAGACTTTACTGCAAAGCTATTGCAATTGATACAAATGAGATATGGTACTACATTAATGCTATCTTTTTCAGTAGTAGTGGTGTTAGAATAGCCATATGTGATTATTCTAGTAAGTAAATTAGTTTTAGTTTTGGTGCTGATTTGTTCAGAGGATTTTGTTATGGAAGATGTAGAATAAATAGAAGTCACAATTAATAATTCCACAATTTGGTTGGAGATAAATAATAGGGCAAAAATACAGCTGTTGTGGCTGTCAGACTTTAACTTTGCTATTCTGTATAAGAATTCAGTTATGTTCAATGTAGAAGTTCTCCTAGTGAAGGTTGAATTTGAAAATGAAGAGTTGTTTGGGGAAGTTGAAGTTGAATTTTCAGACTACCAGAATGACTAAAGAAGTACTTCTGTAATGCTTGTTGTGGAAATAACATAATAACACAGAAATACAAGTTGTATAGGAAAAAGCCTTTTTGCTGTTGTTGTGGTTTTGTTAAAAGAAAAAGCTCTGTGTTGAATAATAATTCCAACATACATTGTTTTTTATTAAATGCTGATACTTATCTTTACCATGATGTGTGTTGTAAGCTCACAATCTTGTCCTTTAGCTGGGATATTTTATGAGAAATTATTCTAAGCTTGGAGCACACAGGTTTGTCATGATTTGATTGTTTTAAAGGCCCGTGGTTGTGGTTCCCAGCCACTTACCAGCTGACCTTCACTACTGCTACCACCATTCTCTCTTTCTGGATCTTCTCCATTGATTCTGTATCTGAGATTCAAAAATTATGCAACCTTTGTGCTGGTCTTCTGGGGTTCCTGATTTGTTAGCTTGACAGAACTCAGCAGAACTGTCACATAGCAGAGAATCAAAAATAATGTCGTAATTTACTATTTGGTAACGTGTAACTGTCCCATCCTTGTACTTTTCCACCAGTACTGGTGTTGTGGTTTAACCCCAGCTGGCAACTAAGCACACACAGCTGCTTGCTCATTCCCTCACCAGTGGAATTTTAGGGAGTGAATAGGAAGAGTCAAAGGTAGAAAACCTATGAATTGAGATAAAGACAGTTTAAGAGGGAAATCAAAAGCTTTGGACACAAGAAAAGTAAAAAAGGAATTTGTTTACCACTTCCCATGGACAGGCAGGTGTTCAGCCCTTGCCAGGCCACATCAAATATAACTGTGGCTTGGAAAAAAAAATGACATCACTCCAAATGTCCTTCCCTTCCTCCTTCTTCCACTACACTCTATATCCTGAGCATGATGTCACATGGTCTGGAGTACCCCCTTGGTCAGTTGGAGTCCCCTGTCCTGTCTGTGTCCCATCCCAATCTCTGATGCACCCCCAGTCTCCTCGCCATCATGCAGTGCAAAAAGCAGACAAGACTGTGGCTGTGTGTAAACCCTGCTCAGGAATAACAAAAAACCTCTCTATATTATCAACCCTGTGCTCAGCACAAATCCAAAACACAGCCCCATACCAGCCGAAAAGAAAAAAAAATTACTCTACCCCAGCCAAGACCAGCACAACTGGTCTATTTCATGTTTCATGGAGGAAACTGCAAGAAGTCTTGTTGTAATATGGCTGTAAGAGGATAGGGACTAGGGAGTGACTGAGGCAGTTACTGGATGATGGAAATTTCATAAAGAAAACTGGTTGGTGTTTGGGAAAAATTGACTTTAAAGAGGTGGGGTTTGTAGCTTTATAATGGTTCTTTTTTTCCCTGCTTCTGCAAGTGAAGATGAATTCAGGAAACACATGTGAGGTGTAAGCTGCCTTTTTTTTTTTTTTTTTTTCAGCTGAAGAGGTTAACGGGAGGAATATTGTTGTGTGTGTCTAAATTTAGACGGGATGGAAAAAAAAGCCAGCTGACTTTAATCTGTATCTGGTCTGAATTTGCATAGGCATTGGAAGAAGATTGTAGACCCTTTGTATATGAAGTTAGTTGTTTATATTCAGGATTCCTGTATTTTAGGTGGAAACCTGTGTGAATTAGCACCTGGACCTTTCACAAAGTCTCAGAATTCAAAAGCTTAAAGAAAAAAAAATTAGGCAACCCTCCCCCCCTCTATCCCTGAACTTGTACTTTCTGAAATATCCTATTTATGAGAACTGATATAGCAGATAGTGCTTTAAATATGCTGATCTGTGTGTAAATTATTGCAAGATATGTAAGATAACTTATAGTGGAGCTATAGTGCTGCCATCTTACCAGAGGGAATGTTTAGGACTGGCATCTTGCCACAGGCTTAAATATATAGGATTGCAGACATTTTGTTTGTTTTTCACAGTTTGGTTCTCAGGAATACTTCTGTGACACAGAGGGCATATGTGCAAAAACTGCAGGTATCAAGTCATGCTAATAGCTGATCTTATATGGAAGAATATCAATATCCATTTTGGCTTAAAAATCAGATATCCACATTTAGATAACTTCAGGAATATATAGTATACATGAAAAAAAAAGGGTTTTATTAATTTATATAGGAAATATACATAGCAGCCTTCAAGCCAAATTGTTTTTCTGTCAACCAAAATGACTGCAGTGAGCATCCTTCTCATTTTGTTTTGAAATTTAGAATACATCTGTCTTTTTATTATCATTATATGTAAATGCATTTTCCTTTGTACTCAGTTCAGGTGGTGTTTGCAAAGATTTGTGTGTACAGGTGTGCAACAGGATTGATGGTTGCTGTTTAGTAAAGCAAATGGCTACAATTGAAAGTAGATGGTTACTCTTTAGTTATGAAAGGTGCTTTAGCCATATATTGTGAACTGATTTCTTAGATAAAGTGATATTTAACAGGCAATTATGAAAAATATGTCGTAATCTCCTTAGTATGTTTGTGTAACAGTACCAAAGCCTGAGAGATAACCCAATTAGATAGGCGTAAGGCCAAGGTCTGTGTTTTCAGCCAGTGACTCTTTGTTTATAGCTCTTTGGCACTTTAGAGCCTGCTCTTAGTATATTAATTCACTGTTATAGCTGGGTCTCGTGATAATGCTCTGGTATTACTTTTTTGGTTCCTTATGTTGCATACTCAGGTATCTTCCTAATGCCCATGAACATATGTGCACTTCCTTATACTACTTTTCAATCATTTTGGATTTTTGCAGATGCTGACTTTCTAAGCATTTTGTGCATCTGGAAAGTTGAGTTCCGAATACTTATATGTAACTTTTGAACTTCTCCATTTTATATGAGAAGATTTTACGCACTTGCTTAGTATTTCTTTACCTTTGTGTTTTTTGTTTCCTGTCTTTGTTGAAATCATTACATGGTTTTTGTTTTGGGTGGGACAGAGTTAATTTTCTTCCCTAGTAGCTGGTACAATGCAGTTGTTTGGATTCAGTATGAGAATAATGTTGATAACACACTGATGTTTTGGTTGTTGCTAAGTAGTGCTTACCGTAATCCAAAGGCTTTGCAGGTGCACAAGAAGCTGAGAGGGAGCATAGCCAGGACAGCTGGCCCAAACTGGCCAAAGGGGTGTTTCATACCATGGAATATTATGCCCAGTTTATAAACTGGGGGCAGTTGCTGGGAGCTGCTGATTGCTGTTGGGGGGGGGCAGGCTGGGTGAGTGGTGAGCCATTGCACGTCATGTGGCTTTTCTCCTTGGCCTTCATTTCTCTGTCTTTTTGTTACATCTGTTGCTGTTGTTGTTTTTATGAAGATGATTATTCTTATTTTACTCTGGTTATTAACTTGTCATTATCTCAGCTCTCTTCGTGAGTCTCATTCCCATCCCACTGGCAAGGGAGGTGCAGTGAGCAAGTGTCTGTGTGGTATACTTAGTTGCCAGCTTGGGTTACACCACAACAGAACTGCACAAAAATATAGCCATCCAAGTTATGTTTGCCACATAGAAGTGATGATCATGTCTGTTTACCTTCAAATTAAGAAATAATTAGAAAGGAAAAATATGTATGTATGAAAAAGGAAATATGTATGAGAACATGAGAGAGTTTGAATAAACTTAGAATAAATTTTGTGGGATTCTTTCCTCATTGAAAAGTTTCCAGGTATTCTGCAGCATGGGCAAAGTTAATGTGAATCTTAGTTTTTTTAATCTATCCTTAAGGAATTAGAAAACTAAAAAAAAAAAAGAAGAAGGGGGGGGGGGGTATGCAAAGCCATGTTTTACCAACAGTACATTATTCTTTTACAGGTTATTCTTTGAGGACATGGTCTTTTGATATATTTTACCTGTTACATGCATGTGTGATTTAAAACCTAAATATAAAATCTCAGAGCACAGAAAATGTAGAGGAAGTTGTACTGGCTTGTAAGATCTTCCTTTTCAGTAGTACTCATAAAAGAAGCTGATCCTCAGAAGCAAGTTGCTAGCAGTTCTTTGTTTAGTAGCTATTTTGGTACTATTTTTTCCCTTTTTATCCTTAACTTTCAGATCTCTTGTATCTCACTAGCAAAATACATGATCCTTGAAGAGACAATGTTTCATTTCTTAATGTTCTGAATTAGTAACTGATTCATAAGTATTGATAGAGTCAGTTTGAATCTAAAATCTTGAAAATATTTAGGAATACAGTATAGCATATTCAGTACATTCTAAATTTATTTTGTGTATTCTGTACCTTTTAAACATTAGATTTGAATATTCATTTTTATTCTGGAAAAAAAAAATTCTGTTTTTTAATCTCTTGAATATCCTTTTTATATTTTTGTTTATTCGACCTTGAAAAATGGGACAGAATTCCAAAGCATTCAGTTACGCAGAGATATGCTTAGGATGGAAGAAGCTCAGCTGGAGTTTGAACTGGCAAAAGGTGTCAAGAGTAACAAGAAAAACTCCTGTAGGTATGTTAGTACCAAACATAAGGTCAAGGAAAATGTAGGTCTGCCGCTGCTCGGGTCTGACAGCTTAGTCATGGACAACACGGTAAAGGTAGAAGTATTCCATTTTCTCTTTGCCTTGGTCTGCATGGGAAAGGTCAGCTCCCAAGTCTCTATGCCAAGAAGCAACAACAAATTTAACAGCAAAGCAGTGATAGAGTAGGACTGAATTAAGGTCCGGCTGTAGCAGTTGGACACATACCCGTGAACAGGATTTGGTGGGATGCATCCGAATTGGTCCACCATCTGTCTAATTTGAAAGATCATGGAAGGCCTAAGTGACTGGAAAAGGGCAAATATTATACCTATCTACAAAAATGAAAATTTGGGAAACTGCAGAGCCGTCAGTCTCACTACATTTTTGGGGGAAGTCATGGAACAAGTGTTTGTTGAAGTTTTTTCCAAGCATGTGAAAGACAAGAAAGAAAATGGCTAGGAAAACCCAGCTCAGATTTACCAAGTGTAAATTGTGGTTGACCAATATGATGCTTTCTGTGACAAAACCACTTGTTCAATGGATGAAAGAAGTGTTACGGATGCTCTGTACCTTGACTTTAACAAAGCACTTGACATGATCACCCCAGTATTCCTGTAGACAAGTTGGTAAGATACAATTTGGACATACAGACTGTGAAAAGTGTCTCATCTCTAAAGATCAAAGGACAATGTGATGTTAGTGGCTCAAAGTCAAACTGTTAATGGTCCTTGGAATGGCATTCCGTGAAAGTTGGTCTGCTGGGTCCGGTAGTGCTATTCAATATCTTTGTAAATATTCTAATGATAGGACTGAACCATCCCTGAATTTGCAGGTGACTTCAAAGTGGAAGGAGAGGGAGATGTCTGGGAAGAAGGAGCCACCATTCATTCAGAGAAACCTTGAGAGGCTGAAAAATTGGACCAACAAGAATTGCATGAGTTTTAACAAAGATAAATAGGAACTGCATCTGGAATGGAATAAACTTAAGTGACAGAACAAGCTGGGAGCACACTGGCTGCAGGTCTGCTGCAGAGCACTTGTGGGTTCTGGGGGACAGCAAACTTAACATGGGCTAGTGTTGTAATAGGGCATAAAGAAGACAAACAGTGTCATGAACTGCATCAGGAAGAGAATCATCAGCCGATCAAGGCATATGCTCATTCTACTCAGCACTTCATAGGCTAGCATAAGGTGATTAGAGGTTTGGAGGTTGGTGAGAGGGGAGAGAATATTGGTCTTCCTGTGCCAGGTAGATTCAGAGAAAAGTACTCTATTTACAGTTTATACAGTGACAGAAGAAGCAGTAGGCACCGGTTGCTCTAGGGGAATACTGTCCAAATAAAAAGAAAAATTCAAGTGTGAGAAGATTAATTAAGAATTAGTCATATAATAAAATAGCTTTCCCAGAGAAATGGTGGAATGTCCCTTGCCAACAGTATTAAAGACTTGGAAGGACCCTGGACAACCTAATCTAGGGCTGTGCATTTGATAGAAGTTTGGACTAGGTCATCCCTATAGAGATTTTATATGGGAAGATAAAACAGAATATCCAGGCTAGACTTGTCTATTATTCTATCAAATAGGTGGGGTTATTTTTGTTACTTCGTGGAATGTGGTCCAGAGTGTCAATAGTTGTGATGCATTCTGCCTGTTCTTGATTGAGCAGACTGAACTCATTTGTGTTCAAGATTATAGTCAGTAATAGCTCTAATGGTTACAGATTGATGATCTGAGTATCCTGGGTCTGGCTGAGCTGGAGGTGCAATGGAATTATTACTGGTATGCATGCATATATTGTCTGCAAAGCATAAAGTGTTTTACATGGGCAAGAGATTTCAGTAGTGACTGGCATTGTTTTGTGCTGTGATTTGTTAAGCATGTATCTTTACATGCAGAAAAATGTTAGTTGAAAGCAAAGTAAAAATCATTAATCTACATGGTAACATTATTATGATCAAATTTAAATTATGCTTTCGTGGATTTTTAAAAGGATTTTAAGGATATAAATCAGAAGTATATATCAACAGAATAATACTCATAACTTATTACTGTGTTAACAAAGTTCTACTTGTGTTAGACTTGACACTATCTTTAAATAAATATATTTATTTCATGAGATATTTTAGTTTTAAAATTTGGAGCTAAGTTGTCCTGAATAGATTTCAGGCTGTAAAAGCTTTATTAATGAAATTTTTGAAATTTGGAGAAAAATAAATATTGATAAATCTTTCGCATTTTGAATGTAAGTTGACTATAGTGTTGTCCTCATAAATGTACGTACAGCTTCCTTTTGGGGTATTCCTAACTTCATAGAAGTTTATTGGTGTTTTGCTAATGGATTTCTTGCAATGGCTTCTCCAGAAGTTTGACACATTTGCTTTTAAATAAAGATATTTCCATGTACCTTAATGGATGGGTTTTTTTAGTGGTTATAAGTTAATCTATAATGTATGTAAAAGTTGGCCCTTTGCTCTCTATTTTATTTCATTCAGTATGTGTGGAGAAGGGCGGATATTAATTCATAGTCTGCTTAAATGCATTGTGTGGGAATAAGATGTGGGTTCATAGGAATTCTTAGCATTTTCGTTGATGAGGAAGTACATATTTTGTAGTTCTGGCTGAAAGCGTTTTAAGTTTCCTTCATAAATTCCTTAACCTGTTTGATTGGATAGGTGGTGCATTTGTGTTTTGCTGTTTCCAGTTCTTGTTCTTACTGACAAGATGCAGAAGAATTGGATATAGTATGCAAGAGAGCATCTTCTGATACTCCCCAGTATCACCTCCTTATTGAAATTTTGGTGTGTTGACAAAATTGGTCGATCTGTGTTTGGTAAAATCAGAGGGCAAGCTCACAATAACACTGCTGCACTAAGAATTTAATACTTTATTCTACCTCAAATGCCTGTGCATGTGTCACTTCCTTTCCACTTCTCAGACAAAAGACACATCGAGGACCTTTTGGCTCTTGGTAGAATAACTTCACTGTTTAATTTTGGTGTGCCAGCATTCTAAAATACCTGCTTTTTAATACAAACTATTTATTGAATGAAGGTAATTTTTTAAATGTCATATATAAACCATTATGTTTTATGCTTTTTTAGTTTAAAGATTTTGTGATGTGTTTTGGTCACATAGAATAGTCTATACAAGAAGATTTCTAGGCATTTATATTATTCGGAAAGTGAGGCTTATAGTTGGAACATATTTTACAAACACAACATATAGCTTTTCAACAGGACATGAATTCTGATTAGCAAGTTTGTGAAAATATCCAAATAAGGCAGGAGGCATGGGGTCAGAGTAACCACTGTAAAGGCTGGTTTCCTTTGGTGTGTTCTCTGAGTTAAAAGCTGTCCTTGTCATACATATGTGTAGGTGGAAAAATTCTGGTGAATAACAGCAATACCCCTATCTTGCTGGACTGCCCTTGGCTTTCCCAAATAAACATTTTCTCTGGCATCATCGTGAAGTGGAAGTCAGGCACATGCTTCAATAATTCTCTCAACTGACAGTGTACTACAGCCAACCATTGAATAGCCAAATCTTTGCAAAAGAGAATTATTACAACAGGGTTTTCATATTTAGGGGAAGTAAGGTAAAAAAGGCAAACAAAGTAACCTTCCTATTTTCTTCCAATATTGGAGGAGGAAAATAAGAAAGTGGTGGATCAAAATCAAACAGAGATTTTCTTTTGGATTGACAAACATCAATACTAGTGTAGGTAGTATTTAAACTGCATGCATGTTCCTTACATCTGTTTCGAGAATTGATCTGGAAAGACCAGATCACAGCTGACCTCTAAAAGCCTGCTGTTTATACTGGTATTTTTCAAACATATGTGTTCATTGAAAGTCATCAGTAAAGTTCTGTCCAGCCAGTTTGCTGTGTAAATTTTGAAGTGATACTTCTGTGAATTAAGTTAATTCAAGAAGAGTTTACTCACAAATGGAGAGTACCTGACTGAATCCTAATACAGCTGTAGGAGGAAGTGGTTGATGTACTGTCAATGTAGTTTTTCACTATGGGACTTCTCTTTTGTCCTGCAGTAGCAGCTAGTAATTTGAAAATGGCATTTTACAATCTTCAAAAGGTAGTTCGTAAAATGTTGGGAGCGGTGAGATGAGAACTGGAGAGCATAACTTCTAAAATCACAGCTTCTGTTATTGTTCTGAGTGGATGAAAAGCAGTTAGTGGGACAAAGCACTGACATCAGGAAGCTTAATATGGAGAAAACAATGATTCATGTTCCAGTACAAACCAGATAGATGTGGTGGTATAATTACAGTGTACTGTCAAAACTTCAGCAGTTCATTTGCCTCAGCCCCCTGGTAGCTTGGGTTTGCCCTTTTCCTTCTTGGGTAGGAGGTCTTAGAGAGTTCTGTGTTCAGTGTGGTGGGGAAGAATGGACCCACAGTAGAGCCTCTGTAGTCTGCTGGGAGTGGATATGGGTGAGCAGATAGGTCAAACTGTCCACAGATTTCAGCTGTGGCCCATAGAAAAATTGCAGAGTTTTGTTGTGTCAGACATTTTGTGGTTTGAAACCTTAGCTACTTTGTTGCTCTCAGCAGTTAAGCAAATACTATTTTCAGCTACTTTGAAGTAGAAAACCTGGGGTGAGAGGAGGGGTCTTTGATTTCAGTAGCTGAGAGAGCAGAACTCTCTGATTGAACCTGCAATCTCCTTCATGGTTAGCTTCAGAAAGGTAACCTTTTCTCCTGACTTGAGAACAGATTTTGAAGAAATATATGAACAGTTCTTTGCTATATGGGTCAGAATTCTTCAATAATTTTTTGACGAGTAGTCGAATCTTGTAACAGGAACAAAAGTATTAAGTTGGTGGCAGTTCCATCTCCTGTGACCCAGAGGATGCCAAGGCATATGTTCTTCTGGAGTGCAGTGAATGGCTTCTGACTAAAATTCTTTCCTCTGAGGAAGGGAACTTCGGTTACTATTATTATTCTTTGGAAAACTAAAATAGAAAAAGGGCTACCAAAAGGGCTCTTTCAGTTTTCTTGACATTTGTGAGGGAGAAACACTTAAAAAAAGGAAATGTTAGTTTACAAAAGTTGGTTAAGGCACTAAGATCAGCTATGTATTTGAAATTTCTTTACAATATTCAATATCATTAATTTTAAATTAGCAGCTATATTTTAATCCATTCCTAAACAGGGTTTTTGCTAAATATTTAATAGATTTATGTAAATGTCTTCAAGGAAATGTATATTCTAACTGAAGGAAGAAGTCTGCAGTGTGTTTTTTATTTTAGAAGGGTTGGGGTTTCTTTTGGTTGAGTCCCTTTTTCTATTCATGTATTCTAGTCTGAATAAATCAAACCCTAAAAATTGCTTTAATCTTATACTGACAGAAGATTTTCTTACCAGTAATGCTAGTTGTTTTCTTTATAATGCTTTTCAAGGGGATGCCCAGTGATTTCAGTGTGTGGAAGTTTTGAGTCAGTTTGCATAGCCAAAGAGGTTTTTGTTCATAAAGCATACGGTTTCTTACATAGGCAGTGATTTGAACGGAGTTGAAGAAGCTAGATCCAGACTTTAACTGATATCAAGTAAATTATATTTTTTTATTTGCATGCTTGCTGATGTGACTTCTAAAGCAATTTACCGTTTAACTTCTTAAACTTGACATTTCAAAAGCTCCTTTTAGCTCCAGAACTGTACACATAAATGGATTTGTGAAAATTGCTCGCAGTTTTATATGATTTAGAGTTCTATCCAGATTCATGGATGCAAATTTTGTTTGTTTTTTGGGTTCCTGGCAAGATTTCTTCATGCACTGATTATGAATTACTAAGGTAGCAGTTGCAATTTTGCTGCAGTGCAGGCTTGACTGTAGTAATTCCTGTTTTATACTGTCTGGTCAACTGGCCTATCCTACTGTCTCAGCTGGGGCACATTCTAGAAGGTTGTTTGGCAGTTTTTGGCAAAGTGCCTCATAGTGTAAATTAAGCTTAACATTATTTAGCAGGCGATATGCAAGTGTAGCCAGGACTGATGCTTCATTGTTTTTATATTGACATACACAGAAGGAGAACAGAATGAGGAGCTTTGCTATGACAGAAGTAGAAGGAAAGATGTAGAGCTGCATTATTTGGCATGGTACTTTAAAGCAACAACTGGATGTCCATCAGAAAATGTCAGATTAAGATCCTGATTTTCACAGAGCTAACCTAGAGTTGTTTAGCATTACAACTAACGCTGTCAACAAAAGTATGTCTAAAACTATGTTTGATGAAGAGAGTCAGGAGGCCTACTGTGAGTTAAGTCCAGAAAGTTAAAAGGTGAAACGAAGCCTATGACTGCATAATTTAAAATTCTGAGCTACAGTCTTAACTTAATCTGAGTTCAGTGCATTTTCCTGAATGGATAGTATTCTCAGGGTAGAGAAATATAAACCTTTTTTTTCCATTTTAAAAAATTGTCTTGTTTAGCCTTTTCAGTCATGCAAAGAGACTAGCTCAATAGGTTAGTTTTTACCAAATGGAAAAAATACATGCTAAGTTGTTGCCTTGTGACTGTTTCACTTCTTTGGAGAACAAATGTGTCTATGCAAGTTTTACCTGTTTTATGTATTGTTCCTCTATAAGAAAGATAGGCTTCTATATTTAGCTATTATGATGATGATGATGTTAGTTTCTCTTTTTTTTACATACTCATGAGAGAAAATGCCAGTTTTTCCTATAAGTGAGTTTTTAAAAACACATTTGTATCCATGCCTAGCTATAGTATGCTTATTAAACAAAATAATTTTTTTATACTCATGAAGAAATAGGTAAAAATTTTCAAGTTGTGGCTTTTTTTTTGATGAACAAAAAAATGATTGTATATAAATTATTCCAAAATAAATTTAAATAAATGGGTGAAAAGTGAGCTGAAAAATTGGTCCACTGCAGCATTTTTATTTAGATATATATAGTCTGTTAATGTAAACCATGCAACATATGTACTGTATGATCTACCAGTAAGAGAATAACAAGAGTACATTATGAAAAACACATATTTATCAGACTTTGTGACACAGTTGGGAAAATAAAGTAGTACTACAGGTGAACTATAAGCATAAATGCTACTGTTCATAAACTATTTTAATAAAAGAAAATGTCACTGGGAAGAATATACGTAGTGAAAATCTCATTATGGATAATTTCTTTTTTTGTTTGTTTGTTTTGGGCTTTTTGGTTTTGTCTTTCCTTGATAAATAGTTCATGTTTTCCTTGAAATCTGTGCAGAATTTATGTAACCAATTTAAACTCCTTGTCTAGAAGTAGATTTAAAATTTTTCTGAGTGAAGAAATATTTAACTTTTGAAAATGTATTTACAATACATTACAGCTTGCTAACGTATATATGAAATGTCACTTACAGGTGCTGACCTTAAAGAAAGGGCAAAAATGCACTCAAGTGAAGTTAGTTCTTTTGTCTCCAGAGCAAGAGCAACTATTAATGAATTGGGTAAGTAACCTCTCCCTCGAAAAATGTTATTATAACTTTAACCTGAGAATGTTAGATCAGATGAATGATGTAAACATGCATAGTTAATTCTTGACAGGTAGTAGAGAATTCCTAACTATGTACTATCACATCACAGATCTTTAATTGGAAGGAACCCATAAGGATTATTGAGTATATTGATAAATGCATTCATTCTTTTAAAGTGTTCCAAGTTGAGTTGGACTTTTTTTAAGAATGCTAGAAAAGTAAAATATCAATTGTAATAGAGGTGATTTTCCCTGCTGTTTGCATAAAGGATGGATTTTTCCGTGACATAAAGAAGCTTTAGTTTTTCCTCTTGCATTCTTGTGGTTGGTATAATTATTACAGTCTAATACATTCTAGAAAAATGTTAAACATCAGATGCTGATAGAAATTTAGCTACTAAGGTCTTTTAAAACTTTGTTTAATATGTTTTGGTGTAGTAAAACCTGTTAATAGTTTCAGATTTTAATCAACTTGTACCAGTTTTTAAGGATAGTAATTTCTCTAAGTTTTACTTTACGAATTCACCATCAAATAATTATATTTCTACATCTCTGCTGATCAGTTTAAATATAACTACTTTTCAACAGGTTGTTGCCAATGTGATAGTGTAGTGTTCCAAGTTTGAAGGAATTAATTTTCTACATTTAACTTCTATATAAAACGTATTCTGTCACTTGAAATTTTGGCACACAACTCTGAGGAATAAATAATTACTCAGAAAATTTATTTAAATGCATTTCCTTAAGAACACTATCTCAGATTTTGGTTTGGCAGAATGTTATGAATGGATACTAGTTTTTTTTTTTTTTTAGGTAAATGACAAACTGCTGAAGTATGAAACTTTGATTAGGTAATTCATGGAGATACTTATGTCCTGAAATGAATGTCATGTCTTTGAAGTGAAGAGACACTCAAGGTTGTTTAAATAAGTGAAATCTGAAAAATATCTAGAAGTGAATGGATCATTAATTTCCTGCATCTGATACTGTATGTCATGCTGGTATTTCTCCTTTTATTGGAATGCCAAGCAAGTGGCAACAAGTTGCTCCATTAATTTACTTTGTAAGAATTTTGGGAGGCTTTCTGAGCATTAAGTTATAATTTTTCAGCCTTCCTTGGCTTGAAGTTACTGGAAATATTCTAAGCTGGTATTAGTGTTTAAATATGGGCAACTGATTTCAAGATTTTCCTATGATTAGTAAATAGGTCTTTTTATTTTAAATTGATTATTTTCAAATTTTTAAGTGAGAAAATTTGTAAAGTCTGAAGGAATATTTGGATTTGGCATTCTTCACTGAATGACTGGAAAATATTCACAGTCATTTGATGCTTTGTTTTGCCTTAGGGTTGAAAAAACTTTGAGAAAAATGTTTAATTGTTGTCATCTTCATTAAGATTCCTGTGAGAGTATTTAACTACTGAGTATGTAAGCAAATTTTCAGTGTTATCTAAAAGGCTTACAGTGAATTACTTGAAGTTTAGGAAACCAGTGTGAGTGCTTTCATTCCTTGATCTCTAGTCACTTGAGAAAGAAGCATGGAATTGTGAGCAAGTGGAATTAATATCTGAGAATCAAGGTTACTGAAGTACTGAGATACAAAAGTTTGTGTGGGAATGTACTAGCAATTTGATATGCATGACATTGGTTGGAAAAGAGAAAGAATTTGAAGATATAGCCTTTGCCTGATAGTTAAAACTTTTTGCTGAAGTTTTCCAAGTGTTTCTGTGCTCACTCATCTTTGCCTCCT
>NW_008239759.1:722953-732242 GCF_000691975.1 Corvus brachyrhynchos
CCCTTTTCCTCCCTTTGCCTCCTTCCTTTCCTCCCTCCCTACCTCCCTCCCTCCTTCCCTTTTCCTCCCTCCCTCCTTCTTTCCCTCCATCCCTCTCTCTCTCCATTTCCATCCTTCCCTCCCTCCCTCCCTCCCTCCTTCCACAGTAGATGTAGTTATAGGATGGATTAAACATTTTTTTGGGTCTTTGTAGGTCAGTTTGAAAATCATAGAACCACAGAATGGTTTGGGTTGGAAGGGACCTTAAGGATCATCTTGTTCCATCCCGCTTACAACAATCAGGTTCACTAGACCATTCTCAGAGCTCCATCCAGCCTGGCCTTGAACACTTCCATGGATGGGGCGTCCACAGGTCTCTGGGCAGCCTGTTCCAGTGCCTCACCACCCTCACAGTAAAGAATATCTTCCTAAAACCTACTTTCTTCCTGTTTGAATCCATTCATCTTGTCCTGTTGCTACATGGTCTTGTAAAAACTCCCTCTTCATCTTTCTTCTAGGCTCCCTTCAGGTACTGGAAGGCTGCAATTATGTCACTCCAAAGCTTTCTGTTTTTTAGGCTGAACAATCCCAGTTCTGTCAGCCTTTCCTCATAGGAGAGGTGTTCCATCCCTCTGATGAACTTGGTGTCCCTCCTCTGGAATCACTCCAGAGTTCACTAACACCAGCAGGTCAATGTCCATCCTGTGATAAGGACTCCAGAGCTGGATGCGTTACCCCTGGTGGGGCTCTCGTTATGTCATTCCCTACATCAGACAATGGTAGACAATATTGAAAAAATATGTATATGAGGTTAGATTAGATGGGTGCATGAGATGTCCCGTTGATGATGCCCTTATGAATAGAAATTAATATTAATTTTATGGCAAGTCAGATGTTCTTAGTTCCTTTTTTTTTAATTCTTCTGAAGAAGTGATCTGTCATTACAAAGTGTAATTTATGTAGAACTATAGGGACATTGTATTTGCATTTGGTCACTGCAATTAAGCTGTATATTGAAAATAATAATGATATTTTTCTTGCCAGGCAACAACTAGAATGCTGTGAGATAGTTAAAGAGGGGAAACAGTTTTCAAATTAATACTTACCACTGCAGAATGTTACGTAGCTAGGGAACAATATTTCCAATCTCCTATTTTGTTCTTTTTTCTATCCGAGTTTAATACTATAATCTCATTTAAAATATATTCTACTTTTTGCTTTTCAGAACTAGGTCATGTTTTGATAATTGCATTTGTATTCGGATGTGTGACCTAGTAAGGAGTTACGTCTTTTTAGCTATATTTTCAGAAAGAAGACCATTACGTTACCTTTACAGATGAAATACAATAAAGGTTAATTACGTCTTGAACAACCAGATAAACTTAGCTTTTTAGAAATGACAGCCTTTGGCTTTAAGTAGTTTCTGTCTTCATTACATTTAAAATCCTTACAGTGGTGGTTTTGTAGAAAACTGTAGTATCATTTTGAAATATAGCTACAAAAGAGAATTTTCTGGAAATTAAAAGCATACTGCACTTGTTTATATGGTAATAATTTATAACTTCTTACTAAATTTGGGTGAAGAAGTAAGACTGCAGTAAATATGACTTTGTTTAAAAATAAATGCATAAAAAAAGAGCTGGAAAAATTGAACTGAGCCATTAGTTGCGGCACTTAGAGCTTTAAGTTGGGGAGGGGAAAATCAAAACAGTCTCTATTTTTAGCAGTAGTTGCTTTTGCTAAAATTATACCAGAATTGTGGAGGTGGGTTTGGGCTTGTGTGTGTGTGTCTGGGGGTTTTTGTACTTTTTTCTGTGTTGTTTTTTTTTTTTTTTATAGTAAGAATTATAAGACTACTTGTGTGTTACTATGTTCTGCCTTGAAGCACTTCGTTACTGATGTAAGTCTGTCTTTACCCTCAAGAAATTAGGAGAGAAAAGCTTTAATAGATCTCTTGTAACCATGCACACAAGACAGGCCTGGCTAAATTAAGTCAAATTATAATGATTTCCAGAAGCCTTGTTTTTGAGGCTTTTGGGGGGGGAAAAGCCCCATCATTGTGGGTTAGATCTTCAGTATGTATTTTATAGTATGCCTCCCATTAAGTCCATGTTGTTATTTATACTGACTATGGGATCAGGGCTGTGATAGTGTATATATGTTATATTTTGGGATTGCAGTTGCAAAACAGGCTGAGGCTATGTATGGAGCTGAATGCAATAACCACACTCCTCAATAAAAACACCATGTTTAATAAAAATAAAACCTGAAGCTGTAGAAAGAATTTCAATTCAGCAAACACATGTAATTATTCCAATTGACGTTTGGCCCCAACCTCTATTAAGTGGGAAACACCATTGATTAGCAAAGCTCTTCCAAAGAATGTAGGCATAAGTGCCCAAATCCCATAAACGGGGAATAAAAATTGGAGACTGACTTTCTTGGTTACTTTTTAAAATTAATGTGTGGTCAGGCTTGTTTTTTATTTCACATTTGGAGACAAAACACCTTACGCGTGGCGTGATGGAACCTAGATCTGAACTAAGTTAAGAATGAATTTTTTATTAAAATACTGAAGTTACTTGTTTTCTGTTGGTCTTGTTGAATTATAAAAAATCTTAAAGGTCTTTATTAAAAACATTTGATAAGTTTTGATGCATAAGCTGTGATACAACTTTAAGAAGTGGTGATATTTAGTAACTTTGTATATGTAGTTCTATCAGATATGATTAGTTTTAACATAGTCCACTTTGAATGAGATCATCTCAGTGAAAGCACCTTGTGGTCAGTTGCTTGTGTTTGTGGTTTTTATTGTGTGCTTTTTATTTTATTCAGAGCAGGTACAGTTCTGTATTAACAGACTTTGTTTTTCCTTCTTCAGCATTTTTTCTGTCCGTCTGGCTTTCAGTCATCACCAAACTTTTAATTTACTTAAAAGAGTGCACTTGTTCATCCTTCAGACAAACACCCTCTTTTCAAAAAAGCTCCTAGTTTGACTACTGAAGATCATGCATACATGCATTTTTTGGTGCCACATTATATGCTATGGTTTGGTTTTGGATGCAAGCTGTCAAAAATTGGTTTCAGAGGTCCCAAGAATGGTATCAGGATTATAAAAATTTTCACTTGATTGCTGGTCTGGTAACTGCTACCACACCTTCCCATTGTGAAGGCTTAAAAATAAGCAAGAGATATCACTGATGAGGTCGGTGCTGTGCCTTGTTTTACTCTTTGAATTTCTGAGGCTTCTGTGGAGCTGTGGTTAGCATTTTGAATCCTGGTTTAGTAGTGAACACTCAGAATTTACCAAATTTAGTAAATCCGTCTGTGTCTGCTGGAAGTAGATCTGGCCATCAAAGCTAGAGTACTCTAGTTTGGAAATCCTTTGATAAGAACTGTGGATTTCTCTCTTAGGGAAGAGAGATACAGGCTATGAGTTGCATTTACTGGGAAGCTGAATGAAATTTCAGATAGCTATCAAATTTGAAAAAAGACAAATTACAGGTAGCAGAACCATGCTTAGCAGCTGGCCTCAGGCATCGTGGTCTTTCTGTGTTGCTGACACTGTGAAAGGTAGATTTTAGCACAGCATTCCGCTTACTGTATTATGATGTTGCCTGTTTGATTAAGTGTGCAGCATAACTAATAGTCCTTGAGCACTAGCATTCTGAGTGGGTTGCTGGGCTCTTGGTTGTTTTCCAATGATAGATTTATTTCTTCTCTTGATATTGAATTAATTTAAGATAGCCTTTGACTAAGTGTTGTCTGATCCTGGTGCTGCTGTGCAGCCACGACAATTAATATAGCCTCAGCAGTAGTTTAGTTTTCCTTCTGGTGGTAATTCCAAATGTTGTTCTGTGAGGACAAGAGACTATGCTCTGAACATGGCTCTTTAAGTTTCCTTCCACGAAGGTAACGGTACCAAAAAGTGGGTGCTGCTTGCTCAAATGGTTTATTGAGATCAGCATAGCCAGTTTGCACTGTGTTAAAACAGGCCTCCCAGTATCACTTGCTGTCGAGGGCTTCCATTCCTTCTCTAGAGAGCCACACTGTGCACATTTGATGCATTGGGAACACTATCCTTTCCTCAATGGAAAATAACAAACCCTGTTCAGGTTTGAAATTGCATGTTTCAATCACTGACTGAGAAAGAATAGTTTGTTAGCTGTTTGCTTTGCCTGTCTTGGTCTCTGGCTCTGTTCCTTGAACGAATTTGTATTCAAAGAGTAGCAACTCCTGACATGGTACTGAAAGTATGATGTTGCTCTTCTGCCAAAGAAATCCTGAGCTCACTGCTTGGGCCAAGTACGAGGCTTTAACTGCAGACTAGCATTGTCAAGTCTTGTATTGAATACACCTTTTGCTTAGGTAGGCACTGGCTTGATGATATTACTAAACTAGCTTATTAAAAAAAAGAAATTTATGCTTACTGTGAAATGTTAGGGAGTGTTTCTTCTGTAGTGTTCTGTGAATGAACTGGCTTGAAACTATTACTTGGTACATTATGCTAATTTAGAAAGAAAAATCTTTTAGCACTGGACTGGGGAATGTATCGTGTCAAACAGCAATGCTAGTAATAATAGAGTATGTGTCATCTTCATTCTGTAAATCAGACAAGTAGACAATAAAAAAAATGAAAACCGTATCCAATTTGATTCTCTTAACAACTGGAGATTATATTAGAGACTATATAGTTGTGTGGGTACATTATATAGAGATTATAGTTTGAGTTTTATTTTGTGTGCTCTTTAAGAAAGAAAAAACTTTCATGGAAGTAGAATGGAAAAATGTAACTGAATTCATTTAACTCCTTTTTGTTTTGTAACTTCACTGCTTGATTACATGCTGTGCTGTTTTTGTGTAGTAAGTTCTTAAATGTACTTAGTAAGAGTAAAAAATGCAAAAAATAATTTTCATTTTTCTTTTGTCCAGAGCTTTCATTCATTTGCACAGAAAGTAGATTCTGTCATCTAGGTTTTACTTCATTATTGTCTTACTGAGGGCAGAATGAAACTACAAGATGAAACATTAGTAAATATGAAAGAACTGAAGAATCTGTTTATCAAACTGAAGTGTGTGAGATGATTGAAATATCCAAATGATTTTTATATAGTACAAGAAAATCAGGGAAAAGTTGGATACAGAAAACTGTAGCTAAAGGGTTTGATTAAACCATCCCTTTCATTCCCATTAGTTTCCCAGTTTCTGTTCTCAAGAATGTGAAACACACTGTCTCTCCCACTTGTCCATAATAAAGTAGCAAATAGAAATTTTTAAAATAAAGAATGTAATATTCCTCTATTAAAGTTTAAATGGTTTTTTTCAATTCAAAAATATATTATTTCTAGATCATATATAAGAGTGAGTGATTAATGGAGGACACTGGGAAATTAATAGGATTGAGTGAGGTGTTTTAGCCATTGTCAATATAAATGGAAGAAAAACTTTATTAATACCTTTTGCTTAATAATCATCTGTAGGCAATGTGCAGTAACCATTTTCATTAAAAAGCAAAATTTCTTTACAAATACTAAAATATACATATTTTTATGCAACTCTTTATTGTTATTGTCTGCCTGAACTTTGAAGGTATTAAAGCAAAGACAGTAATGTTCAAACAAGTCTATCAACAGTTGTAGACTAGTAAGCTTCTTATGTAAAGCACAGGAATTAGAGTGTATCTAAAAGCCTTTCACAGTTGTAACTGGCAAATGTATGGCACAGAATTGCATATCCAGACTTTAAAGTGTGGTCGTTTATGCAGCTGAATATATTTTTGAAACATACGGCAATACAGAAATTAATTGAATAATCATTTTGCCATTATTTTTGCACTTATGAAAGGTAAAGCTTTGTAACATTTAATTACTTGCCATGTGCAGAAATGGTTTGACCAATCTTCTTTACCCCGAAGTTCGTGTAGGAAGATTTGACAGTCTCTCTCAGCCACTTTCATATGTTGCTGCATACACTGGTTGGTTTTCTGAGTGTTACAGAATGGATGAAAGTACTTGTTGAAGTATTTTGTTTCTGTTAACCTTTTTCCCCATAGGAGAATCTTTTTTTGATGGTAGTAGCTTGCAACTGAAAATGAAAGCAAACTGTTGTAGCCACTGACTTGATTACAGATTTTGCATGGCAAGGTAACTGCCTGAATAAAACTGTCATTGCAAAGGTTGTATTGCCATCGCAATGTTGTTTCAGGAAAAGGTCCCCAAAACTGAAATCAAGATACAGTGCTATGTTGCAATTATTTTTCTGATTTCCTGTGATATAAATTATTTAATATGTTAAATGTAATTTTGTGACTATAATGTTCCTAGTATAAAGAATATTCCAATTACCAGAATTGCACATGGGCTGCCTCTACTTGCCACTCAAGTAGCATAGTTTATGCCCTTTTTTTCTACGTTAAAAGATATTAGTTTTTGTAATCAGGAGCCACATCACCAAGAGACATCAAGAATCTGGGTAGTGAAGAGGTGGAAGAGGAATCTATTCTGAGTTACAAAATAAGAATATTTAGGTATAAAAGTATTTTAAAAACAAAGTAAAAATCCATTCCCAGTTATTATGCAAGCTAGGATGTAATTTCAAATAATAATTACTGCTGATTCAAAGTTCCTATTTGTGTCTGGGACCTTTTGAAAATTCTTTTATAACTGGTAACCAGACAACTGGGAGATTTTGGGTTCCTAAAGAAACTCTGTAAAGTAACAGATCTCAAACCTGTCAACACTGGTGTAGGAATCATCCCATAGACCTGCAATATTATATAGGTTTAAACTATTGTTAATTGAAATATACACTAAATATAAATACTATGTAAATAAGTGCATTTCTTTGTAATAATAAGACTAAAATTTGTAATTCTATATTTGACATTCTCAGTATTAAGATACGACTCTTTTTTCCTCTTTCTTGCTTTCCTAATGGGTGACCTTCAGTTATGGGGTTTATCTACACATATGCACTTAGAGGTATTTAAACATTTTGGGGGCATGTGACCATTCTTTTTATTAATTTGAAGCCCCCGTTGTTAATACATTTAAATAAATTTACTAAGAAGTGGGAAGAGACCTTTCTTATCTGTAGATTAAATTTTGTTCTTGGAAAGGTTCTGGGACAACTAATCGTGGAAACTAAACTACTAGTGGGCACACAAGGGACAAGAAAATCGTAAGGTGTAGTCAGCATGGAGTCAGAAGAGGGAAATGTTGCTTAACCAGTTTTACAACCTATGGTGAAATGATTAGTTTGTTAGATGAGAAGAAAGCAGTGGATATTGTCTACCTTGACTGTAAGGCTTTTGACAGTATCTCTTGTAAAATTTTTGTAGAGTAACTGGTGAGTATGGACTGGATGAAAAGGCAGTGAAATGGATTGAAAACTGGCTAAATGAATGGGTGCAGACTGCATTAGCAGCATGAAGTCTGCTTGGAGGCCTCTAGCCAGTGTGTATCCCAGGGGCAGTGCTGGGTTCAATCATGTTTCACATCTTTAATGGTGTGGATGGTGGGATAGAGTGTAGCCTCCGCAAGTTTATTGATGTAAAATCATAAGCAAAGGGTTGTGCTGCCATTCAGAGGGAACTCAACAAGCTGGAGAAATAGACTAACAGGAATCTCTTTAATTTCTACAAAGGAAGATGCAAGTAACCTCATGCACCGGGTATATGATGGGGGTAATGATATGAAAAGCAGCAGCACAAAAAAGCCCTGCAGGTCTCAGTGGGACACCAAGTTGAATGTAAGACAGCACTGTGCCCTTGTGGCAAGGAAGGATAGTGGTATCCTGGGCTGCGTTAGGATGAGTATTGCCAGGAGTTGAGGGAGGTGATCCTTTGCCCCTCATCAGCACATCTGAGGCCGCTGCTGGAGTACTATGGCCAGTTCTAGGCTTCCCAGTGAGAGACACAGAGCTACTGGAAAGTCCAGTGAAAGGCCCTGAAGGTGATGAATGCTCCAGAGCATCTCTTCTGTTAGAAAAGGTTGAGCAAGCTAGGGCTGTTCAGCCTAGAGAAGAGAAGGCTTGGGAGGTGATCTCAGCAGCACATATAAGTATCTAAAGGGGAGGGTGCTAGAAGATGAAGCTAGGCTCTCTCTGGTGGTGTCTAGTCTCAGGACCAGAGGCAATGGGCACAAACGGGAACAGAAGAGATTCTCCCTGAGCATTAGGAAGTCCTTATTCACTGTGAAGGGGACTAAGCATTGATACGGTTTACCCAGTCGGGTTGTGGAGTCTCCCTCCTTAGAGATCTTCAAAAGCTATCTGGACATGAGCTCGAGCAACCTGTTCAAGGTGATGCTGGTTGAGCAGACAGGCTGGACAAGGTGAGTTCCAGAAGTCTCTTTCAGCCTCAACCATCTGTGATTTAAGGGTTTCTCATGTGCTGCAGACCTATATAGGCAGATACTTGCCGCACTTCCTTAATCTGCCAGAGTTAGATAACAAATTGTGGAACTGTTAATCGATTCCTCAATTTATAGCATACTTTCCTCTAGTAATCCATGTAATACTGACAGTATGCAGGGTATTTTTATACAATTCATCCTCTTGGCTTTATGTTTTATGAAACCCATTATTCAAAAGGAAAAATGAGCTGCTGGAAATGCCCCCTGAAGTTGCTTGTTCTAGTAAGCTGTTCACTGAACAACCTTATTTGTCAAATAATCAAAAATGCAATTGTGGAATAAATAGCTTGGACAATCTCTTTCTTTGTTCTGTGGCAACTCAGTTGTGTTGTCATTTAAAATTGAATTCTGTAGCTACTTTGGTCTTAGATGGATGGTCACAGTTTTTGAGGTAAGTAGAGTATGCTTACTACTTTCTTTTCAGTTTCATTCTGGGAAACAATAATTCTTCCATTCATAATTAAAGACAAGTCAGGGTTATGTATCTGGTTCAGTAGGTACTAGAGGTAGTGACCAGCTTCTGATTTGTATCTGAATAGCTGTTTTTTCTGGAGATTGGTTGCCAGAGGTCACTGAGTTAGGATGAGAAAGGAACAGTAAGAACCATTTTGAACATTGTCCAGGTGTAGGACAACACCGGAAGTTAAGGTGACTGTCTTTCATTTCAATGTTTCATATCAAATGCATAAAAAGGCAGGCTTTAAACTGGGTCTTCATTTGAATGTTTGTAGATACCAAATTCTGACTGCTATAATTAGTTGAATTGAAAATATTTGTCCTAAACTACCTAAAAAAGTACTTCAAAAATAGAAGTTAATTATATCTAAGGAACTGGATAGAATTTGTGCATTGTTAGGTCTTGAGGAGGCTTTCATGGAATTTTTTTTTCTGATTCA
>NW_008239759.1:732278-798281 GCF_000691975.1 Corvus brachyrhynchos
GGAAAGAAAGAGAATACTGCAGGTATTCTTCAGATTGATTGTAACAGCTGGCAATCTACAAATAGGTGATTCTCATACACTTCATTGTCACTTGAATAGTCTAAATCTCAAAATCTTTTGTCTAGCTCAGGAATAGTTTTTTTTTTTTCCTTTTATATGAGTATGTGGTACAGTTGCTTACAGAAAATATTACAGGTATACATTTATTGAGCAAGCAAGGAGGACACTCGTAGGAGGTTGGTCTTTTTGAATTTGATATATTCTGAATTAGTAATTTTTTTTCCTGGATGTTAAATATTTAAAGTTAACCAGTTTGGGCAAGTCCATGCAAGTTGACAGGAACACAAATCACAAAGTCTGGAATTCTGGATAACCGTATTATTCTTCCTCTGCCTGTTTCAGGAACTCACAGTAAGGGATCAGCATTTGTGATAGGCCTTCCTTTGAGTAATTGGACACCATCTAAAGAAAGTGGTTTTTTGCCTGTTATGTAAAATCTACTGTATGTAATATTTCATAAAAACAAGGCTACTTTCATATGTACTTTCAAATTGTTGCCATTATGGTTTTACTACATGTGTTCATTCTTCATACTTCCTTCTTCCTCGCTAACTGTGGAAAGTAGATTTTTCCTAGTTGATCAGGCCACTTATTTTTTGTCAATAATGAGAAACTGAGGTTGTGCAGGAATAGAAAAAGGCTGCTTGAGGGTTATGAAGAATGTGTCATATGCAATCCAGTTTCCACCCAGCAATTATGTAACATATCTGTAATGTTATAAGAACTTTTTTAATAAAGTAGTCAGAAGACTAAATAGTCATTTATGATTCAGGTCACTAGACTCCAGGCAATTTCTGCTTTCTATTTGGGGAATGTCGGTGTCCGCAATAATATGAATCAGCTTGTGTGGGTGTTAAGGCACACATCTGAGAAACTATTTAGTGGTCAAGTCCTTCAGACCAGGTGCCTGTATTCATATGCTGGCCTGTTGTTTGTCGTATCATGGTCTCTAAGCAGAAAGGAAATCCCTTGTTAGTCACCAGCAGTAGACATCATGTGGAAAGTCACTTGAGGATGAAATAACAATTACCTGCTTCAGAACAACTGTGATTCTTTGAAATTGCTTCCAACACATTACATGTGTTTTTGTATGCTTAATTGCAAAGTACTCCTCCTGTGACATTGTGTACTCATGGCAGAATTGTGGCAGAGTTTAGCTTACTCCATTCTACATCTTTCAGTAATGAAGATTCACAGGAGAGCAGGAGGTATCCCAAGACTACAAGATGCTGCTGGTCAGCCTAATCTAAAACTACATGTGACATGTCTGTTTACCCGGGATGTATTCCTGAAGTTGAGCTGAAGGTTCCCAGTTACTGCAGAGTAGGAAGCAGGTCCATTTCTTTATACTGCTGTATATTTCTATTTTCTCTGAGCTGTTTATGGGTTTAGTTTAGCTTTCTAATGTTACTAAGTTTATTTTCTCTTATTGAAGTTCTTCAGTTTACCTGTTGGTCACTCTACCTGTATCATGTCTTGAATGGCCTGTAAACATCCTTTTTTACAGGTTTTGTCAGCTTCTGTGCTAACAGATCATTCCTCAAACAACCTAATACATAAAATGTATTTTGTTCTGCTTGTTCACATTTGTCTTCTCTTCAGTTAGAAGTCTCTACTCCTGGGATCTCAAATGTAGGGATGTGTTTTTGTCTTATATGTGGCTCTGTTGCTGACATAACATAAACTGAATTGGACCCTTCTATTTCTTTACTGTACTTAGAACCTTACTTTTCTGTAATATAATTAAGCACTGATGTTACATTAGGAAGTGACTATTGGCGTTTGCTTAGGATGTCTTATATATGCAGAATAGGAGTGCATTTACAGAATAAGCAGCATGTTTCACATTAGATGTGTGAAGTAATACTTTCTGAATTCATTGTGTGAACTACCTTACTATTTTGTGTCCTTCATATTCCACACTGTGATGTACTAGGGTAACTCAGTGAAATTCTCTAACTAAGGTTTAATGCTGGTCATTACTTAGCCTTTTTAACTACTTCTAACAACATTAATCTCTCTATGTATGTGGTCAACTCTTGTCTCTGTGTTGTACTCGCTCATTTAATTTAGTTACTCTGTTTCTTTTACGTATATTAAATTCCTTTTTGATTTCACTATGCAGCTCATGATTGCACCCTGATAAACCAGTATCACATCTAGAATTTAGCATGTACTAATGAGTCGTAGTACAACAATTACCTGAAATTTATATCTTGTTATTTGAACTGTGGCTAAAATATGGAATGTCAAAGTATAGAGCCACTAGGCTTCTTGGCAAAGCTTTAAATATTTTTTTGTCACTCATACCAAACGAGCCTTGTCATGTAGAATCATTGTGGAGATTGACCTGTCTCTATGTGTAATTTATGGTTCCTAAAATTTGAGTGCATACAACTCAATTAAGTCTACAGGGCATTATTTGTCAAACATCATCTCTGTTTTTGTTATGGGCTCAACGGTTTTGGCATTTGTATATTAAAGTCATGCAGATAAATGTGATCAGGTGCCTCTTATGCTACAAAATACTTATACTCCAAGAAGCTTTACCCTTGTTAACAAGTTTTAGTAGCCTAGAAACTCAGTTAACAATCGCAAGTGATTACTAACTTTTTGCTTTGCTAGTTTTTCTGATGCTTCACACTAACATATTAAAATGATTAATTTCTTAAATTCATTTAATAGATACACACAAGGCCATTACAAGGAATTAGTATTTTGCCTTTCATTCATTGTCAACTCTTATGCCAGGTGATCCTTTCACATTAATATCCTTGGGAAGTGATGATTCTAACATACATTATGAAACTGCTTTTTCTCTCCTTGAATTATGAATTTTTATTATTTCATGATAGGAATGCTGCCTGTAATTCTTGAAACCAAGCTGTTTTGTAATACTCATTCTGTAACTTTCATTTCCGTGTGTAATAGTCTACTTGAATTGCACCATAGCTAATTCTGGAAGTTGCTTATCTTAGGAAAGTATTCTGCCTAGGACTACTGCAAAAGCCATGCAAATAGTGCTCAAGATACTGTTTGTTAGTCTCTGATAAATGGAACATTCATACAGGCAGTAACTGCTGGAAACTGCAGTTAACAATGACCTTGCCTTCGTGTTCAGGCAAACTGTTTTTTATTTACCAATGGCAAAGGCACATTTCTTTAAGAGAAAGGCTAGCTGTGTCAGCTAGCAAAATTGCAAGACTGTTTGGCAAATTGGTTGTGTTGACAGGGTTATAAGTTTCTGTCAGCAACCTGGCCCTGCTGGAAATGAGAGTTGCCTTTCCATATAATGAAGAAGTAAATAGAGAAAGAGCTGATTTTTCTACTATTCCTCAGTCTCCTATGCCTTCTGTGGCAGATGGCAGGTAAAATGGATACCTTGAGCTCTTTTAAGTCACTGAAAGAGCTCTTGCAAACAGTAATCAGTAGCCTCTTTTGAAACTGAAATTGATTCAGATAATCACTTTTAATCATGACCTAAAACAGCAACCTAGGGGCTTTGTTTTAAAGCATCTGTTAGAATCTTGAAAAGCATTGCTAAGTTTTTGTTCTTTTTTTAAAGACAATTGGATTTTCATTAGTTGTTAGTCATAAAAGCAGGTCAATTTGCAGATAAAATAACCTTTGTTTAATTATGTATTTTGTTACCCAGTGAGAGACTTCAGGCTTGTATAATAATTGTCATACTGATGTGCACCAATATTTAATTGATTCTTTTGTTAAATGAAGTTATCTGAACTGTATCTGTCAGGAAAAAGGTAAGCTAGGTAGCACAGTTTCTAAATTTAGAACTAGCTAGTTCACTAGGAAAAGTTGTAATTAATACATGAAATTAATAATTTTTTGTCATATTACCCATCTAGATTTTAAAAGGAAGTAAGTCTCTCACTTGCATTTATATGTTGAGAGAAGAGTTTTTTCTTTTCTATTTCTGGCTAAGACTGAATGAACTGGTCAATGAATTCAGTTAGTTGAAACATTAAAACAATGAAAATTTTTTTAACATCTGGAGAAAAAGCTGTTACTGTCAAGAGCTGTTTTAACATTTCAACAAGCTGTACGTCCAAGTGTCCAGCTGATGAATTGCTTTTGACTGTTTTTGAAACTTCAGTAGCAACAATGTACTACTGGAATACTGTTTAAGTATATTTTAAAATGGAAAGCTTGTGGTAACTCTTACATTAAATACAATTAACTCCATAATATACAAGTTTATTTCTAAAATGAAAATGCATTTTTCTATCAAACTTTGTGGTGAAGAGGGATGAAGAGAACTTGAATTTGCAGAAGCTGAAAAGCAGTGCTTTAGGCTGATTTTTTAAATGACTTTCCTGTGTCAGAACACTGATGATAAATTACATACAAACCATGCCATGGTTGCACAGGCCTCTGGAGCCGTGCTACCTGTCATGTGTGTTGGCAGCATGTGCATCTATTTGTCAAACTGAAGACTTTTCTGAGGAAGTATACTTACAGCTTTTACCGGCTAGGCTTGTAGTTCAATGCCTTAGAAAGCCTCGGGCAACCTAGAGAGGTAGCACGGGCAATCCAGCATTTCAGTAGCTCTAAAAGCAGCAAAATGGTAGCTGCAAATCTAATACCACCAGCAGAAGCAAAGAGGGAGAAATACAGCTCTTAGCTTGCCTAATTCCCGCAATTAGAAGCTTTCAAAGAAACAGAAGCACACAGATGTTTGCAGAAAGGGTGCAAAGCCAAAGAGGGCAGACCCCCCCTTGGTCCTCTCTTTTACTTGGAGAAGGGGAAAGGGGAGGACTGGGGGTGACCCGGGGTGACCGGCCAATCAGACACTGCTAAAGAGTTTGAGTTACATTTGGTTTTGCCTGCGCTTTGGAACAAAGGGGTTCAGCTTGGGGAGGGGGAGGGGAAGCTCAGAACAGGCAGCAACACTTTCCCACTTCTATTAAGCTGTTAACTGCTGCTTTGCAGGAGAAAAGGGGCAATAGTGGTGGCCACTATTGCCAGTGGTGGTCTAGAAATGTCAAGACACAGAGAGCTTCTAGTTGTGAATGCATCACAGGCACATCATACATACATACACCTCTATTTCATCTGGGACTGTTCGTATAAGGCTTTGTCTAGCTCTGATTCTCTGTGTTCTTGAAGTTCACTTTTCAGATTTATGTCGAAAGTTAGCAGAAGCCAGAGAAAGACACGCAAACCTATTCAGCCGCAGAGGGATAGGGAGAGTCATTTTTTTTGCCGAAGTGTTGCTGATCAATCAATCAGTTTTTAGTCACAGTTTATTTTATGAAACTTTATTCCCATAGTATGACTGTGCAATGAGCAAAATGTAATGAAATCACATTCCGGAGATGTTCTTTATGAGGTTGGTGTTAATTGGTACTTTCTTTTTCAGCTAATCTGCCTGTACCTACTATTGCTGCAATAGATGGAACTGCCTTAGGTGGTGGCCTAGAACTTGCGTTAGCCTGTGATATACGGGTGGCAGGTAGGTCTGAATCCTGCTGTGGAATATAGAATTATTAGTGTTGTACCTGGTTTGAGTAATCCATCTGTTGGCAACAGTCTTATAAAACTTACATTTTACTTGATATTGTTTATAACCCATTATTTTAAAGGACTTTAGTGGAAACCTGTCTAAGTACTTGCTAATGTTTCATTTAAAGCAACTTAACCCAGTTAGCTGGACTGGTTTTGTTAAATGTTTATTTGATTCTTCTGACCCTAATTTTATTAGTATTGCCTGAAGGGTTATGTAATTATTTTCATTTTTTTTTTGATTCTTGTGCATTTGAAGTACTCTAGATGGAGATATGATTTTATGTAAACAGGGTGCAGGGAAAGAACAAAAGTTTCTAGTGAATGTATTATTACGCAAGAAATTAAATTATAAAAGTGACAACAACTCTTGAAAAGAGGAACCTTGAGCTAATAAACTGTTAGAACTGTAAAAGAAGTTGATGGAAAGTAAATGGAAACTTGGTCCTGAGCAATTGCCAGTAACTTAGGATTTATAAAATTATTTGACCTTAGAGAATATGCTGTCACCTAAAGAATTCAAATAATCAGATACAGAATTCTACCCCATTCTAAGATGTTAAGCAATAACAGCCATTCTGTTTTAGTACTTTCCATTTGGAAGCAAGTCTCTGTTACTCACAGATTTGCTTACTTCCTACGTGAAAATTAATAAGGTACTGAATTTACCTTGATGGAAGTAGTTGGATCTTTTACTAAAAGCAGATCAGAATCTATTTGAAGTTTTTTAAATAAACAAATGCTTTAAAAAGTGATTTATGTAGTTTTGTGAAGAAAATTTAATTAGTAAACTTCAAGGTCATCATTACGTATTTTTCATTGGTTTTTTTTCCCTCTACATTAGAGTAAGAACTCCTTTGCATTCTGTTTTTTAGCCTCTTCTGCTAAAATGGGCCTAGTTGAAACAAAGTTGGCAATCATTCCAGGTGCAGGTATGAATGTTTTGCTTTTGCTACAACAGATAACTAAGTAACATATATACTTAGTATTAAATTTTGAATTTTTTATGGATTTCTGCCTATTTTTATATTTCTATTAAGAATTATAGCATGTTTTATGGCTTATTGCTTGTATTATTTACCAAAATTAATTTAAAAGTGTTTTTCTTATTTTCAGGGAGGGTCACCTGTATATTATATTTTTAAAAAAGTTTTCATTAACTAAGTCAACATTGAGGGATTCTGTAAATGGCATTTTATGCCTTGATCTGAAGGTGTAAATATAATTTTGCTAAGGGTCAGGCAAGGATAAAGGATTAACTGTCAGTGTACAAAACCAGTTATTTGAATTAAGATCCACTTTTATATGACATTTGGTACTTTAGGATTCAAATTCTGCTTTCAAGCTGCTTGTTTATTGGTTGTAAAGAGTTTAAGAACTGAAAGTGTAGCTGTGAAAAAATGTATTCTCTTGCCAAGATTTTTTGAGTCAAAAACTTCTTTTATGTTTGAAAGGTCAGTTGACCTGCTTTTCCTAGACTCAAGGTAAATGAAAGTTATGTAATAAATAATGTTCAAGGAGATGTTGCAAAACCTTTTGTTTTTATTTTATGTATAAATCATTGCTACCTTAGGTAAGTTTGCTGCTCTGGGAGAAGGGCAATAACTTGGAAAAAAGTGCATCCTTGTGATTTTTTGCTTTAATTTCTGAAAGTTCTAGGGAACTTCATACTGTTTCTTTTCTCCTGTTTTCTTTCTAATGGGTGGAACCTGTTTTGAAAGCACTATATCCAATTCTAATGGATACCACTGCAGGTCACATAGAAAAAACAGTAAAAACAATCATAATGGGAGTAGTGGTGAACTTTGTGTATAAAACTGTCCCATCCTGTGACCAATCTGGACAATTATTGTACAATTTCAACTGCTGTATTATTATGGTTATTGTTGAGATGTAATTTCAGTCAGTGCTTTCTGTGGTCAGAGCTACATTTTACATGAGGAAAACAGTTATGATTGATGCCTGGTTTCTTTTTAGTGGCAGATAAAGATAATAATGCAGATGATTTTAAAGATGTATTTACTTGTACTGGTGTTGTCATGAAATCATGTGCCTTGGCAATAAGTCCTAGTGAAGAAAAAGGCAGAAATTGGTGTTGTTTACCTTTGTCAGTTTTAACTCTTTGTTCTCCCATCCCCTCCTTTCCTAAGAAATTCTGTAGGACAGTATTGGAAACATACTCTGCAGTTCAAGAAATTCAGGTCAAGTTCTCCGTATATTCTCAGTATTCAATCTTTTGTCTCATTTCCTTGTCTTCAGTTAATTATAGATATTTCAAACTTGTGTGCTCTTACATTAAAATGCTAGTTAAGTGGCTCATTATAAGTTTCTTTCAGAATATTTTACTGCTATTCAAAGACTGAGGTTTGAAAAATCCTTTTTTTTTCGTCTCCTCTTAAAATAATTGTTCGGGTGCATGTCTTCAGCTCCTTGAAAATATGACAGATTTAATCTTGTTACACTGACTTTTCAATTTACAACAGTTTGGGGTACGTTCAGTGATGATTTTTTTCCCCTATTCCTATCAGCCTTTCTGACAACTATTTTTGTTGAATGTATTTGAGCTAATCACAACTTTTTCCTGATCAGCCTGTACTTGGACCAGTCCTGTTGAGCAGTGACAATGTTTCAGCCCTTTTTGCTTCTTGTCATCCAAATAGTAACTGATGATGTTTTTTGTCATCAGAAAGTGAAGAATGAGTGAAGGAATTTTGCATACATCATTTAAGTAGGGAAGACAGATGTACGCACTTGAACCATAGCTTCATGGGTTAATGGAGTATTTTCTGAGTTTTTTTGAAGCCACTCTGAGCCAAAACAGAACTGGGGAGTGGAGCTGAAGTGAGTGAGCTGTAGCTCTTAAGAGGCCTACAAAGATTTCTCATGCCATCTAGTACACCTGAAATCTGCTGACAAACTGAGTTGCTTCTTTGAACTATAACATGGCAAACCACTGTTTTTATTCTGCTCTGTCAGCTGCCAGGAGTATGTGATAAATGTAAAATTGTAACTTGGGTGATAATTAATGTGGGTGTTTGAGGCTTTATGAAAAACATATTTGTACTGTGAGGGTTTGCTTTTTTAAAACCCCAGAAAGTTATAATCAAAGAGCTGTGTTAGAAGAATGTTAGAATTTAATAGTATTAAAATATAGATCCAGGGTATATCAACTGTTAGGTTTTGGACCTTGTTGTATGTTATGGTTTATTCCATTCTTAATGAAATGTGGTTGTCAAAAGACCCAGTGAGATGCTGTCTATTGACCAAACAGTATTAACACAGATTCCCCAGGTGCAAGAAATTTTGCTTTTGAATATGCACAGATGTACGGCAACTGTCTAAAGGCTAAGTTTGAGCAGCAGTTAGTTGAGCTAACCAAAATGAATTGTTCCTTCTAAGTCTGCTGAGGGTCTTGACCAAGTAGGCATTTATAGAGTATGCTGTATTGTAGCAAGTTGAATCTCCTCAGAAAATTCATCCATGGCAGACAGCATATCAAGACCAAGCGGGGTGACAGCAGTGCCTCCTTTTATACAATAGCTGTGTTCACAGACCTGCTGTTCGCGTTGTGAGGGAGCAGGATTATTCTTCTGCATTTGGGAATCTAAACCCAGTTTTCTGCATTGTGGAAGAAGCTTAACTGCTAGAATGTGAACTAGGAAAAGTAGAAAATCTTTCTGGTTTTCCTCTTAAGTACATCCCACTTTCTAGTAAGGAAGTCAAGATTAAGAGAACTAGTGTAAATGTGCAACAGAGAGGAAAGCGTGGTAACTTAGTGATGGGAAAGTCACTTGAGTAGAAATATTACTGATGATTTTTGTTTTATAAGGTGAGTCTGCCAGTCATCATTGCACAAGTGGTCCTATGCCAACACGGAAAACGTGTCATAAAATCATTTAGGATGGAAAAGACCTTTCAGCTCATAAAGTCCAACAGTCAAGTAAGGACTGCCAAGTTCATCACTAAACCATGTCGCTAAGTGCCACATCTACATGTAACTCAACCACTTCCCTGGACAGCCTGTTCCAGTGCTTGACAACCCTTCCATGAAGAAATTTTTCCTGATATCCAGTGTAAACCTACCTTGGCACAACTTGAAGTATTTGTTACTTGGTAAAAGAGATTGACCCCAACCTCCTTTCAGGTGGTTGTAAGGAGCAATAACATCTCCCTTGAGCCTCATTTTCTCCAGGCTTAACAATCCCAGCTCCTTCAGCAGTTCCTCACAGGACTTGTGCTCCCTTTACTGGCTCTATTGCCCTTCTCTGGACATGCTCCAGCACTTTAATGTCTTTTTGTAGGGATCCAGAACTGGACACAGGATTCGAGGTGTGGCCTCACCAGTGCTGAGTACAGAGGAACAATCACTGCCCTGGTCCTGCTGGTCAGACTATTGCTGATACAGGCCAAGATGCCATTGGCCTCCTTAGCCACCTGGGCACAGCATGTTCAGCTGTTGTCAGCCAGCACCCCCAGGTCCTTTTCTGCTAGGCATCTTTCCAGCCACTCTGCCTTAAGCCTGAAGCATTGCATGGGGTTGTCTCCTAAGTATTTCTGCGTTTTTTATGGAGTTCCAGCAAAACACTCTGCTCAGTCAGGCTGGTCGTCTTTCCCACTGACTCTTCTTTTGCCACCGAGGGATGGTCTGCTCCTCTGCCTTTAGGATTTTCTTCTTGAAGAATGTCCAGCCTTCCTGAGAGCCTTGGCCCTTCTGGACTGCCTCCTAAAGGATTGTATCAACTAGTCTCCTAAACAAACAGAAGTCTGTCTTCTGGAAGTCTGAGGTGGCAGTTCTGCTGACCCCCTTCCTTACTGCTCTGAGAACCGAAAACTATCATTTCATGGTTGCCTGTACCCTAGATGGCTTCTGAGCATCACATCATCCTTCTGTTCACAAATAGCAGTAGGGCACCTGGCCTCTTGGCTCACTCACCAGCTCTGTCAGGAAATTATCTTCCACATAGTCCAGGAATCTCTTAGACTGTTTCTTTTTGCTGTGTTGTATTTCAGAGTGTGTATGGGTATGTTCATCCCCTCTCTTCTTCATGTTTCTTCACTGTGAACTTGGTGTCTGTTAGCCTGTTGTGGTATAATTTGTGGTTTACAGGGTAGAGGTTGCAAAAACAAACAGTCCCTAGAATTTTATTAAAAGTAGGTGGCCAGATGAAGGGAAAATTTTATTGGCCTCAGATGAAAAGGTTTCAGCATGAACTAACCTATTCTTGGGCATGAAAGAAAGCGCACAGGAGGGAGTTGTTGTGTATGCCTTAGCTGTGGATAATGTTTCAGTCAGAATACTCATCTCAGTGGACAGCAATGAGTTTGTATGAGACAGGATTTCATGAGAAACTAGACTTCATTAGCTTTGCAGTTTAAGGAGATGCTTGTTACCAGTCAGAATGACTTTTCTCAAAGCTATTCATTGCTAAAAGGAGTTACTACTTTTTGATCTCTTAGTTAAAAAGCTGTTTAAACAACTTATTTTCTGTGTAATCCTGTGTCTGTAAGGAACTCAAAATAATGTGGGAAGAGTCTTTTTACACAAGAAAATTGTGTTTGTTCTCTTTGTTTTGTTTCCCAAGCTGACATTAAAAAAAGTGCAAATATCTGTCACTAATTAAATGTAGTTCTTGATGTCTCTCAACTTGCAAAGGAAGTGTTTTTCAGTGACAACTTTCTCCTTAGCCAAAAATTTTTTTGGAGCATTTGTTTGTTGAAGTAGTTTGTTTTTCTGGTTTGTAACTTTTTAAAACTCTCTCACTTCATGGTGTAATTTGGTTGTTTATCTCTAGATTCTCACAATGGATGTCATATTAAGCCTGGAATTGATAGATGATACGTTGCTGGCAGATCTGCTTTTATTTGTTAGTATCATATATATATATACCACTCAGTATTAGATCTGTTGTGAGAACATAAAATGCTTGTAAACAATCTACATAAACTTTCTACTCTGTTAACAGAATGAGATATATTAGTTGCACACGGGTGAGTATTCTGTGATAGCAAGAAGTGGAAAAGACAGGGATAAATATAAAAGATAATTTGCATTTTCTTTATGCAATTTATTTCCACAAAAGATTTAGGTGTAAGGTAGAGGTATTGGTATACATAAACAATTACGCTTCCACCAAAAAAAAAAAATAGAACTCCATTGAAATTAATATGCTTGTGTAAGCAGGTAATTTAATTTTGCTAGATAAAAACTGTGTCTATTGGCCTGCATATAGGCCAATACGTGCAGGCTGCCACTCTTTTTTTGGTTTGTTTTGTTTATAAAGGCATTTTAATTAGCAAGGCTTTGTTAATTTCATCATCATTTTCCCTTTATTCTTCCATGCTCCTCCCAGAAATCCCACTACTTCATTACCAAACTGTTTTCCACTGTTTAATATTAAAATAAAAAGCAAGCGCATAAATCCTGGGATCATGCTTTCCTTGAGAGCATTCAGTTGAAAAGTATATTTTATGAAGAAGACTTCTAAAAAAAAGAAAGGAAACAAAAAGAAACTGTTAAGTCTCTAAGAAAGTCTTTGTATATAAGCTGTATATTCTTTCTACATCTAAAAGTTGCTTTGAGCTGTTTTTCCAAAGGTGAAGCTGAAGCTTCAAGATGTATGAGACTGGACTGGTTTTGTCTTTAAAATATAGAAAAAAATGGAGAGATTAAATTACAGCATTTCTGTGTTCTCCCCTTACTTTGGTAACAGTATTGTTTTGATGGTTTTTCTAGACTTAAATTGTATTTGAAGAAATTATAGTGCTTGGAGATAACAAGACTATAAAATAAGAGATAGGAACGCTGAAATATTAGGTTTTTTTTGCATAGGAAGAAAACCAGTGTAAGAATGAAAAGTGGATTTAGGTAATCATAGTGTATTTTCCTTATCTATGAAAGTATTAATTCTCTGCTTTTAAAAACATCGTCATGGTCTCTGTTGCAGTATTTGTTTTAAAACTGAAAAAAAATTTCTATTTTGGATGAGAAAGATGTCAAGGGAATTTCCAAATGTGAAAAACTCACACAGAATGTGTTCTTGTTAGCAGCAGTAGTTGTCCAATTCAGCCAAGTGTAAAGGTTAAATTGAACATCAGACATTTCAAGTTGAAATCCAATGCACATTACAATGGACTGCTAGGATATTCTTTAGAATTCTATATTTCAGTTTCACCGGTAATAGGAATAGCATTTGACAAATGCTGAAAAAGTTAAGAGTGTTACTGTTTGTGGTAGTGTCTGAAGTAGAACTTGAAAGCTTCTCCACATTTAGTGTGGTTTTCCTGCATATAGGTGCTTCTTGACAGTACATCATCACAGACATACTTGGAATGAAAAATCTGCTTATTTTCTATGACTTTATATATCCTACCTGGGTAATACTGTACCTTTCTTTTGCCCATCTTTATTCCTACCTTCACTAGCCTATTCTTTTCTCCGTCTTTAATTTTTTCATATAGTATCCCGAGGTTTTACATACACTCTTTTTTTTTTTAAATTACGTAAGGAAACCTATATAGGAGTCTTCTTAAATTTTTAAAGTTCGGCTCTTAGTCCTGTGACAATTGACTGACTGATTGGGAAAAAAACGTGAAGTGAAGAGTTAGGTCTGAGTCTGGGGATTTTTTTCAGTTAGCCTGTAATGTCTCTTGTGACTTCTATTACTTTTCCTATTTCTTTATCTCCATCCTGTGTCAGAGTTTTAATACTGTAAAGTGCACAAATTAAATACTAGTAGAAGACAGTTTTAAATAATCTCCTGAATCAGCATCTTCAGCATTTCATCAATACTGTGCCTTAAATTTTTTTACCGTGGAACAACCAAGAAGATGCATTTTCTTCTTCTTGACTTACAATTAAGAGAAGCTTTTAATTTTTTTTCACTGTGGTCCAATAGTGACTATTGAGCATTTAACAATTCTATTATGATCTGATAAATTAGTTACCCTAAATTAGTTACTCTAACAATATTTATCTATTTTTCTTCACTCATCTGAAGTCTCAATACCTCTAGTTGCAATTAATTTTTTTAATGTTTGTTTTGTGTGTTGTATTTAATAAATGGCCTGAAATACGAAATTGGTAATAGCATTGAAAACAGATGTCTTAACATCCATGTTTTCTTCAAAGTAATTAAACACAATATATAGAATATTTCTAGAGGGGCAGTAAATTTGTTCTGCTTCTGTAAGCTAAAGAGAATTGTGGTTCTTAGAGTTTCCTTTTCTCAAATAAAAACAAGCTGATATTCATCAAGTGACTCATTTTGTCCCTGGCTTTGGGATCAGTTGTAATGGTGATGTTGAGGTAAAACTGCAAAATTTCTTGCAATAGTAACACTGCAAAAGCTCCATACATAAAACTGATGTCTTGCAAATTTTATATACAAAATTATTTCATTTTTATAAATAGAATACTTCCCAAGTAGTAGCAGCATCCAACAAAAGAGATAATAGAGCTCCATGTCATCCGAACTATCCCCTGTATCTTCATGATACAGGTGTCTCCAATACTTAACTTTGCAGAGGGATCCTCAGAGCAACCTTTTCCCCTTGCTTGCTAGCCATAGAACAAATCCATATTAAGAACTCAGCCATTTCCAAATCCATATTAAAAACTCAACTAGTACTTCCTACAGAAAAAGGAGGTATCCAAGGCTATCATGTGTGTCCTAGATGACTGGAGTTGTTTAGAATAGTATTTGAAATGTCAAATTCAGTGTAAGAAATGGACCACTTCTGACATTCTGGTTTATTCTGCTAGCAGAGATTGCAGGACATTTCTTCCTGACCTAAATTTGGAGATGTCCTGTTTACAAAGCAGAATTAACAGTCAGGCATTTGAGAAATTTCAGTATCTTAAGTAGCAGCACTGCATGTGCAATATACTGTGTTTAGTTAAGGTTTGTCCCCTGATGCTGCAGAGGAAGAAGGAAGTAAAACAAGGACAAAAGAAAGCCCCAGAAGCCAAGGTGAGCATTAGAGGAAGTGCAAGAGCAGAGACGGGAAATTTTCTTGATCTTGGAATGCAAGGTATAGAAGTTCTGAGATCAGTATGATATTCCAATGGAGAAATCAAATCTTACCTTACCAATGATTGAATGTTCCTTAGATTTTTGTCATGTCTTGGGAGAATAAAACCATTGTTCTTTATATCAAGATTGAATTTTGGAATACTGTTTTTATTAAAAGTCATTGTTACAATGAATTGAACAATGTTATGAATTGCTTTTCTAATTATCATGGGTATATAAGAAAGCTTTTGTGAGTTGGAAAATCGTTTTGTGAGATTGATGGATTGCTCATTTTTGAATGACAGCCAGAAAAAATGAAAAAAATGCAACAAGTTGTTTGGTCTTCCATCCTCCTTAAATAATGTAGACTTAAGCCCCATTCAGGTACCATTTCAGTGAGCATGGGTTGTACTGTCACATTTGTATCTTTTCCAGACCATCTCGGTACTGTGGGGAACTGTGGAGTGAAGCTTTGAAAAGAAAGCAAACCCAAACTTTGTTTTTGCAGCTTGGTTTTTCTCACCACATATTTAGAATATTATGAACCTGAATAGAAATTATGGTCTAGGCCAACTGTAACAATATGAATAGAATTCCCATTAGGTTTCATAACATAGATGCAAAGTAGGTTATTGAGCACTTGGGGTGCTCAAGGGAAGAGGACGTGAAAAGAATAAAATAAGTAGAGAAAAGAATGATCTAAGATGCTTCTAGGTAAGGAACTTCATATTTCTTCAAAGCCAGTTAAAATAAAAAAGTTATCAGCGTACAGACTTGCACCTAATCAGTTAAACGAGTTTTCTATTCACTCATATGGATCTATCAGAGTTCATGAATGCCTTTGATGAAATGATTTTCCCCTTGCACAAAGTTTGGACTTACTTTAAAAAGTTGTACAAAGCATTTGTACAAGACCACCCTTTTTTACTTTGTAAAAGATGACCCTTTTGTTTTTCAAACATGTCCTGAAACCAAAACCTAGTGTCTATCTCAAGCGCTCTTGTCCACTGAAAATCATAATAGAAACTTCCAATGGCACACTTTCATGTGAAGTTTTTTTATTCTTTCAATATCTTATTTCTAAGCTTATGCAAAACCAAGTAATAATAGCTGGTGTTTCTGGGGAAAAATAGGGCCTGAGAAAAATAAAAATTTTCTGGATATGGAAAACAGAATTCCATGAAATTTTCTGTTAAAAATTGGCGGTTTGGTTGTTTTGGTCTTTTTTTAAATTAAAAAAAATTTGCATTTTGGAAATAAATATTGGACAAATTAAGGACTTAACTCCTTCTGTTGGCCTAGGGGCTGAAACAAAAATCCTGAGCTTACATTTCTAATGAGGAGGCTCAGCTTCTTCCATAGTCAGCATTTCTGAATTTTAAGGTTCTCTACCTTTTCTGTCTAACTTTCCAAGCTCCTCTATTAAAGAGCCTCATTTCTACTTCAGCTCATTGTCAGAGATTAAATATTGTCTCAGTAGTGTCCTTTCTTCCTGCAGCTTCACTTACTTTATTTGACAAACTAATGCAGCTTTTTCTCTCTTCTTCCTATCTCTACGGTAGCAGAAGGGGTAAGGAGAAGGAACTCTTTAGGAGTTTTAGGAGAGGCAGAGAAAATAGGCAGGTGAAATACAGAAAATTATTAACCTTAAAAAATCAATGAAGAACGAAGATGAAAATGCATAAGCAACTCAGTCTGGGCTGGGAATTTATTTTCTAATACCTTGAGGTGGTGGGGAAAAAAATCTAATTTTACCTTTTAGTATATAATCAAGCAGAAGTATATTATTACCAAACTACCAGTCTATATGCACGAAAAACATAGCAGGGCAGTGGAACACAACAAAATAAAAGGAATAAAGAAGATTATTCATACCATCTAAGCAATTTTGAAAGACTTAGTTCCTATCCTCTCTCTCTGCATTGACAGCCCAAGAAACATAGACTCCTTATTTTAGTTCTTGGTTTGTCACTAAATGAGATGTGTAAGAAGGGTGATGAAAATACTCCTTGTAGTGTTAAGAAGCTTGTTAATCTGCACAGTGATAGACACCATTTAGTACAAGATGGTGAAGATGAGACATTGGATGCAAACCCATGTAGCTGATCATGTTACATATCACTTGGGAGTTTTCAGCAGTCATGTAAAAGTGGTGACCAAATGTGCATTTTAGTTGTGAGATAAAAGTATGTGTAGTAGACTTGCATGATTTTCATGGGTGAGATTAGCAACCTTCATAAATTGGAATCAAACAGCTCATAAGCCACTTTTAAGTGGTTTAAAGTGGCTCAGCTTCTGTGTTGCATCCCCCTATGCCCATGCCTGCCCTTTGTTAAGTCTACAGTTGACAGCACCTGGTTATGATACTGCCGCAGCCTGTACATGTAGTTGGGATGGTAGTCTACAAAGAGATTGTGCATGAACACAGAGACAGAAGGTGTAGGAGACAAAAAGGAGTGCAAAAATATGCACTCTGATCAGGAGATTACTGATAGATAAACAAGACGGGTTGGAGATACAAACATAAGGACTTCTAAAAGTTTTTAATAACTCAGGAGAAAGAAATAAGATGCTAAAACTTTCTATTGATTCTCTTAAATGGTTTATTAGGGAGAAAGTAATTAGTATGGAGTTTCTTTTCTGTTTATTTTTTCCCATATACTTCCACAGCACTTTTGAAATTTAAATGATGGGTATGTCCTTCCAAACTTAGTCACCAGTCTTTATGACATTATTTGCTTAAAATTTCCATTGACACGAGTGTTTGCCACCGTAAAGCCTGCAAAAGCTATGATCATCCTTTAGAATTTTTTTGGTAGCCATGAATCCAGAGGGAATTCAGAGGATAAAAGAAAACCCAACATTTTGAGGAGATTAAACGATCAGGGATTTTTCATCCTTTTAAATTCTAGACCTTTTGTGTAAGTCATTGCACAAGTGATCGTCACTGCGCATAGCACACAGAGAACAGTTGCAGTTTTGTCATTGGCACGTGTTAGTAAGGACTTGTAAGCAGTAACCAGGATTGCTGGGTGAAATTAATTGAATTGCATTAGTTATGTCATGTTCAAGTCTGACTTATGAAAGAATGTTCTGGGATTTTTAACAATGCTATAATAGTTTTCTTACAGTATTTCAGTTTACCTTCTGCACTTTGCTGGATTAGTGAATGGAAAGCAATTTACAGAAAGCAACAGGCTTTGGAAAGTTGAAAAGAAGATGAAGTGTCTTTGTGTTGTTATTAAGATTCCCTCTTCAAAATGTCTTCATCTCAATATAGATGTTACTGGAGGCGAAGGATTGGGAGTGGGGCTCTGGTGGACCAGCTGGAGTGTATAAATGGGGGCTAGTATAGACGCAACAATACTTGGTAAGTTCCTAAAAATTATGTTGACAGCTGTTGAGCTCATCTATACTCAGTGTGTTTTTTGAAGAGAAGCCAAGGAATTTTTAATCAAGGAAGATTACTGAGCAGATTACTGTGTGCTTAAAAATAGACTTACTTTTATTAGTAAAACTTTTTGTTTAAGCCTGAAGTGTTACATTTTTCACTGAAAATGCAAAAGCTGTTTTGATTTAAAACAGTATTAAATTATTACGAATGAGATGGAAAGAGATAATGAGATGGAAAGAAGATAATATTTATTCTACTTAACTGAAATGTATAGGGATGTTAACATGAGTAATATAAGTGCATTTTAACTTTAGAATTTAATGGATCTCAGACTGATTTCAAGGAAGAGAGTATTTTCAGTGACTTGTTAGATTGGAAAATGTCTGATTTAAAGAAAATTCTTTATGGAATGTTTTTGTGTGAAGTTATTTTGATAATCTGCTCTCTTAGGACCAATTGCTAGCCTTTTCCCACACTAATGAAACTAGGTCACTAGTTTTTGGCACTCATCCAAGTTGTGAGATTTATTTGGTGTTCAAGCACACTGTCTAGAAATAGTGATGCAATGTCAGCAAGGCCACTTTTCATTTCATGAGCATCATTTTCAGTGCCCTGGAATTAATTTATTCACTGACCTGTTAATAACTGCAATCTGTCACTGGTTTAACAGAGGCTGAGGAAGTGTCTGGAAATAGTCGTGGTCACCCTACCAGGTGATCAATTACAGGATTTCTGTTCAATATAATGTTTCTTGGTTTTGATCATGTAGAAGAGTCTGACTTTAATGAAAACAAACCAGAAACTTAATCAAAAGGTAAATACGTATAATTAGTAAATATTGGAGAGAGAACTGATTGAAATGGTGGTTTTACCCCACATTAAACTACAATGTATCTGAGAATTAGTCTGGTTACCTCTGAAAAAGTACAGAAATTCAGCATCTATAGATGATAAATAATTTTTTGAAAAAGCACATTCTAATATTACTGTTAAATAAAAAGAAGCTTAGTAATTTGAACTTGCTGGTGTTTCAGGTTTGTTCTCATCCCCAACTCTACAATGTTTTTGTTGAAATCAGGATTGTCTTTTGCCACAGGCACAGCAAGCAGTCGCTTGCGGCAGTGGGTTGCTCTGGAGAGCGAAATAGCTGTTAGCCCTTTCCTATTTTGCATGAGGCAGAGCCCTGGAGAGAAAAGCTTGCTGCTGCCATTGAGGGAGAAGGGTTCAATGGTCAGAAAACAGTTCTTGATGCACAGTGACACAGCTGGCTGTTCCTAGCAATGCTGCTGCTATGTTCAAGTTTTATGTTTCTGCTGTAGAGAAACATCAAACCCAGCTCTACAGGGATCCCCCCCACTCTGTGTGCATCCTAGCTCTGAGCCTTTTACTTTACTTTAGATCTGAATATTTCTCTTGTTCCTCATTTACCATTCCCCATGGTACAAGCTGCACAGCATCCTGTCCCTTAATCCACGATCTTGAAAAATTAAATTTTGCCTATAGCAGTAAGCTGGCTCTGATTAAAGTATCAGGCATCATCACTGCAAGTAGTAAACCCTACTCTTGGGTATATATGGGGACAAGCTTTTCTGTACTTGTACAAAACTGTTCTTTAGGCACAGATTAAAGCTTAATAATGAAAAAGGTTTTTATGGGATTTTTTTGTTTGTTTGGTTTGTTTTTGTTATGGGGCGATTTTTTTGTCTTTTTGAGGGATTCTGAGGTATAATTTAATATAGCTGAGGAGCTTCTGAGTTTGGGTACTTCTTGTGATATTTGAAATACTAAATTTCTGATGGAACTTACAGCAGAGCATAGTGCTGATCTGCTGTCGGTGCTGTTGCAAACATGGAAAGAGTTGCCATTTTTTTGGTCTCAGGTTTCATGATCAGTAGTGGTTTTTCTGAAGTTTTAGTTTCAGATGAAACTTGTGGCCTGAACTTCCAAGGCTGAGCAATGACAGTTGAAAACATGTTCCTTCTTCATAGTGCCTTGGAAGGGTGGTGTAAGTGAATGGCTGTTTTTATTTCTTAGTATCATTTTCTCTTGAGTCTTGCTTAAATGTCTTAACAGCATTTGAGGATGGAAAAACACTAGAGATCTTTTTTAGCAGGAACTTTTATGTTAAAGTGGAGTATCTTTGACAATTCCACCTTTATATGGTGTACCTGAACTCTGTAGAGGGGCCAAACATCTTGTTGTAATGTCCAAAGAAGTATTATTGTACACCTCTGTAGTTCTTGAAGAGAATTTATGAAGTCCATTTTGAAGGCTACTTGTTTTTCTGGAATTTAATAGGAAATGCATTTTTTAAGTTAAAAAAATGGCAAAATGGGACAAAAAAATAGGAGCTTTCTCACTGACCCTTGCTAAAACCAGTATTTTCAATGGAGACTTGTATAAAGGGCAGTAGCTACTGCATATTCCTCTGTTTTGTGGTATTTATTTTATCAGACTTCTAACTATATGATTTCCCTGCATGGAACAAAGAAAGGTCTGGCTGCTTTGTAAAATATCCAGTCTTTTAGTATATGGAATGGTAGCAAATTTTGATGACTTGGTCCAATGCATCTTTTGATGTCTCCTTTGTTTTCAGGTTCCTTCAAGGGACAGTAAATTAAACTGTTCTCAATTCTCTGCATCTGCTGACTGTTCCCCAAAGTCTTTGTAATAAAAAAGAGTAAAATCAAAGTAAATTATTAGTGATTAATTTTCTAATGTGATAAAACATAAAACTAAAACTGGAGATGAACAATGTGAAAGAATATTCTGATCTAGTAAATTACGTAGGTGCAGGACATACTTGGTTTTTCATGCCAGGTAATTGAAATGAAAATTATTTGGATACATCTTCTTGTGTTTGAGATGTGTTTTTCTTAAAAACATACTATTGAAATCTATCTGGTTGTACTAATTTTTAAGCTAGTTTTAGGAAAATTCTGTTGGTAGTTTATAATGTTCTTATGCTATTATATTATTAGTACATAGTGTGGTCATGAATCATGTGATTGTTTTTTGGGGGAGGGGTTGTTTATTTTTATGTTTCAGCAAGAAATAGAGAAATATGTTAATGCTTTGTGGCTTTTTAAACTCATAGTTGTTTTGGCACGTTGAAACTGGTGTGTTTGGAAAATCCCTCAGCCTGAGTCACTAGTTCACCTGTATTGTAAGATGCATAAAATAGAGCAGTTCAACCATCTAAACATTTGTGTGACTTTTTCTTGAAAATATCAGTATGGTAAGGGTTTGCTGGATTTTTTTTTTTTGTCATTACTGTGACACTGTTTTTTACATTTTGCTGAGCTTGGCATCTGCTTTATTGACTGTTTCAAATATGTTTCTTTCACACTTTTGCCAAAGGTTAGCATTTACCAAGAACATATGCTAAGTGCAGTTCTCCTCTTGTGTCATGAGGTCACTTTTTTACCTGTTTTTACTGGGGAAAGTTCTTTGGAAAATATCTGTCTTAACTCTCTGTTTCTTGTAAAGAGTCAGTAGGTGATACTTCTCCCAGCAGAGCTGGGATAAAAGTAGGTCTTGCAGAAAGCAGATGAATTATAACCAATTAAAAATACTGAAAGTGTTCACAGGTTTGAACATTTCATGTGTTGAATTTTCACTGTACACTACAAGACTTTATTGCTGTAACTCTTGCCTTCAAAATCATCAAGCCATTCTCAGGTGCCTTAATCTCAATTCCATCTAAAATTTCAGTGAATTCACATGTCTTCTAAACAGAAGGAAAAATTAAAACATCTCTCAAGTCACTTCTTCTAGGGTGTATGAATGAGTGAGGTGCTCGGTGGATATTAGGGGAATTAGAAGAAAAAAATTCTGGTAAATTCATCTTAGATTACAGACTTCCCCACTGTTTTTCTTGTAGTGGAAGTCTGTCTCAGTGTAGCAATGAACATGGAGAAGATTTCCTCTTAGAAAAAGGATAGCTGCTTTGATTGGGAAGCTGATATTTTCTGTATAAATTCTAACAACCCCTTTCTGGATGAGTCTTAGAGTGCTACCACACCTGGAGTCAAACAGAGGCAAGGCAAGCCAAAGTTAAAGTTTCTCTCTGTGTACCCTGCTAACTGGTTGGACAATTCTCAATTCATACATCTAGTAACTAGGTTAATCTTAATTGTCAGGACAAAGGCGTACAGTAGCAAAAGGACCCAAGTGTTTCTGAGTTTTCATACCTTGAAGCAAAAGGCAACCTTTCCCTTCAGGCAGTTCCTAGAAGGCTGTTCTTGCCAGCAGAAGACAGCATGTGGAATTCAGTTCCCTAGACATGGCGTCCTTATGCCCTGGAATGTCTGGCTGGGGCTCTGATTACTTCTGTGGGCTTGCTGTCAGTGCAGGAGCTGTACAGATACTGTGACATCCAAAAGCACTTTTCAAACTTAGGTGTATTAAGTTGAATCCCATGCATAATCTCGGTGTTACAAGACTTCAGGCACAGAAGGCTTTAAGGGGAGTTTCTTGTGAAATACAGAACATAAGAGCAAGTTGGTTTTATGTTCTTTCAAATGGATGTGTCTGGGTTTGGATTTTTTGTTGGTTTTTTGTTTGTTTTTTCTTTCTTTCTTTAACTTCAAAGGAACAGGCAATTTACAATTATGTGGTTATAATTTGTTCTGATAACAAACTCATGCAGGTACAGAGGTACACCATAGGTCTGCACATAGCCATTGTAAATATGCCAAATAAAATCTGAGAGGAAAGGTGTGCTTCAGAATAAATATTTAGTAAATGTATGTTGAATGGCTGTAGCCAGTAATTTCCTTTGAATTTTGGTATATAAAAGCTCACACTGTAGCAACTCTTTTGTAAGTAATTAAGTCATAAAAATAAATGTTCATATATTTATTCTTTTGTTTTCCATTTCAGTCTTCATTTTACATAAAATTTAAAAAAGGTCAGAAAGAAAAAGTTGACACAGAATTGACTGCTGCCAGTATGGAAGAGAAATGTGGTCATTTGAAGACCATATGCTCTCTGCTATAATAATTCTGCCTGAAAATTAGCTGATAGCTATTGATTTTTTATTGAAATTCCTGAAGTTTGATGCTAGATTCGTGTACTAATTGCCATGAGTTTGAACAAGGCAATATATAGCCTGTACATTAAAGTTCTTTCAGTGGAAGAAATTAATAGACAATTTTAACCCAGTTGTATTGGGCTATCACTTCCTACAGGACTGAACCCATAGCAGTGAAAGATTCCTTACTGCTCTCTAAGATTTGCTAATAGAGGCAGAAATGAGTGTCTGAATTTTGATAGTTAAGTTGCTCAAAAGGATGTTATACCTAGCCAGCTTTATAACCACTACAGATGATCAAAAGTCTTCATGCTGAATACTTTAGACGTGCCAGATTTCTGGATATCCATCTCTTCAACAGAATAGGAGGTCACCCAGAGCACAACACTGTTGCCATTAAAAAGCTTTCTTTTCTTCAATCTTGAAGTGAGAAATAGAGAGGAAGAAAGAAACACTGGGAGTACAAAAATAATAGTACATGCAGCATAGGAAGCAGCTATTGTTATCCTTACTCATTCTTCATATGGAAAAAAAAAAAAAGCCTTTATGAATTAAGAAGGATTTAAGGTAGTCTTGGAAATGTCAAAGGTCCATATAGTGGAAAAGGCTGATATGTTGTCAGTTCTGATGCTTCTCCATTTTAAAATGGGTTAAACCCCAAGTAAGTTGTTTCCATGTTCTGTAAAAGAGGTGTCCTAAATTAGAGTATGGAATGTAACTACAGATTATATTGTAGGTACAGATTTTCTGATACTCTGAGATTCCCTGCAATACATACATAATGTCTCTAGGCAAGACCTTTGTTCTAGATCAGAGAGCTCTATTCTTTACTTTGGCCTTTACTGAAAGTTTATCTTTACAATACCTTTTTTTAAATTTTTGAAACCTGAATTTAGTTTGGTATGGTTGAATGTCTGCAAAGACACATGCTTTTCTGTTCCTAGAGAAGAAGTGATTATATGTAATAGAACCAATGATAGTGACAAAATGTCTCTATTGTTTCTTTTTGAAAAAACCCACCCCAACACTCCTCAAAAAAAAGCCCCCCAAGTGCCCAACATTTATTCCTCTAGGAAAATAAGTGTTTATTTAAAAAACAAGGACAGAATATCAGTGAAAGCTATGTTTTTCATTTCTTGTTCTGGTGGGCCAAATAAAATAATTGTTAGACTATTACATGTTTCAGGGTTTTCAGGTGCCATAAGTGCTAAGCATGTTTGTGTAGATCTCTTTTAGCTCATCCTGTCATCCAGGAGCTAGCTACTGCATTAGAAAAATTGGTCTTCAGAATTCCTTGATCTGTACATGGTCCTGCACTTTTCCTAGGTGACCTTTCATGGGTATTGGATAAGGTGATCACCAGAGGTCCCTTCCAACTTAGCATTCAGTGATTCTGTGATGTTAGCAGTTCAGTGAAGTATCAAAAAACAGTGAAAAATATGTTCTTTTGATTTTTGATTTTTTTGCTTCTCAGAAGCAACATCTTGTCATACACAAGAAATGTGTATGTGAGTCTAAGTCTGGTTGTTTTTTTTTTCCTTTCCCCTGCCCCTTACATAGAAAAGGGAAGTAGTGCTTCACAGTTGTGAAGTATGATGTGTCAATGGAAAAATCGTTGAATTTCCTGAAAACACTGCTCAAAGAACAAAATATTATTGCAGTCTCATGCTATTTTTCTGGTATGTTTTTTTCTCATTCTCTTGTTTCCTGATGTAATAGGACTTCATATCACTTCTGAAATAACCTCCACTCCAAAGTTTTCGTTACATGTATGATTTGTACTTTAGTCTTTAAAAGGAAGGTATTTTAATCTTTTAAACAAGAGTATTTTGTGATTTCTACCTTCTTATTCTGTGTGGTGTGGATAGTAAACTCACTTTCATGTTCTTCTATTTATTGTAATAGCCTTGCTGCAGGTCTTTAGTGCTCTCCTGCTTAATCAAGGATAAGGTATGTAAGATGTGTGCAGTTACTGAGTTGCTGCGAAAGGGAGTTTGGCTTAAGCTGTCACATCAGGAAGCCAGCTTGAGTTACAGGAAGCAAAATGAAGTTATCCTTAGAAATAGATGCAGAACAGTGAAGTACTGCTACAGCTAAGGTCGGGATGCATTTGGCTGTTTAGTTGAAGATCTTTTCCTCTCTAAAAGTAAAATATGTTTTGAGATTATTTTAAAAGTGTCTGTATCTTACTGAAAATGGGATTATTGTGAACAGTCACATTTAAGGAACAAGAGATCCGCAAGATCCAGTGATTCTTGACCCAGAGGGTGGCAGGACAGAAGATATAAAAAGGAATGGGGAGACATCGTAGTACAGCACTGTATCCAGTTCTGATTTGAGTGTGTGTGAGGGTATAGATGTAAGGATCAAATTGTAGTAGTTAATTTCAAAGTGTATCACACAACTGTAGAGAGACTATGCTAAGAAGCACTCTGAGATTGGTGATGAATTTCTAGAGTCAAAGGTTTTGTATATGGCTGAAGAAGTGTTTATCTGAACTGAACATTACTGTACTCTTGCGTGTCTGACATTACTGACTGAGTTGCCTTGGGGTGTTTGTTCTAGGTTGGGTTGGTTGTTCTAGGGTTTGTTTCTAACTAGGACCAAACACCAAGTAGGAATCTTTCTTTCAGCACATGTCTAGTGTCTCTGCAGATGCAAAGACTATATGGAATGATCTTAACTAAATGGTTATCTTTTGAAAATAATATTGAGATAATTGCTTTGTTTTGATATTCAGGATAAAAATTAGAGGGGTTTTTTGCTTCACTTGTTTATTCTTGTCGAGGATGTAGCTGCTGCAGAGTTTTCATTCTCTGAAGTAGCCATTGATAAAGGTAAGGTTCTGCATTGGCTGAAGAATTGTGACTGAAATCCGTCAAGAATGCCTAAGTAAACAGTTATGAAAAAACCCGCAACTAATGCAAGTGTCAAATTTTCTTTGCTTAAAGGAATGATATCTCTTATTTATATGTACATAGTCTAATTCTGTCAGGGACAGTGTTACTGTTAGGCATTTACATAAACAGATCAATAAGCACTTAGCTTTGGGGAAGTGCATTTTCAAAATCATAGATCCATCATTTCTCTGCGTGATGATGTAGATTTTTTTCTCACAGAGAGAAATGAATGCTTATTAATATAATGAATACTTCTTTTACTCCTGTAACATCATTATAAGATCACAGGTTTCTGAAAGGATGAATGTAGATAGCATTTTACAGTGAATCTTTAGTGTACAGCTGAATAGATTGTAAAGTGACACTAATGATACATTTTTAGTAGAATAGATAATAGAATAATAATCACAGACAAAGTGTGGAGTTTGGTTGGCTGACTACATGACCAAACATGACTTTTGACATTTACTGAAAAAGAGGTCTGGCAGTTTCCACAGCTGTATACATAGTCTTTACTGTCCCTTTCCTCGACAAAGTAGTGATGCCCACTAAAATGGAAGTAATTTCTGGGGAAAAGTTGAGATTATGTTGATTTTTCTGCCTGGTACTTCCCTTGTATTAGAGATTTGAGCAGGTGAACATAATATCTTTGAAGAATTTAAGCCATGACAAGTCAGCTTTAGCAAAGTATAATGACATAGCTATTTCGTTTTAAATAATCATAGGTTATGAAAAATGTTGTTGGGAAAAGTATTTTTAAATAACTTGAAAATTTGTTTTGCATAAAAAATGTTACTGATTCATTTTTGATCTTCAGATATGTGTGAGTTAAAGTATGAGTAGGGATTTTTTCGCCTATTCTTGGAAATGTAAAATAACTCCAGAACAACCTGCACTGCCACAGAAGTGGGATATTGGAACGTAAACTATTCACAGTGTAGCTCATGGATTTTCAAATGTCTGATTAAACTAAGTTACATCAGTCACTGGGATGGCAATGTAGAAATATGGAAATGGTGTAATAGTAGTAATCATTTCCACAATGAAAAAGTCAGCTTTAAGAATGTGTGTAGGAGGAAATTTTTTCCCAAGAATTAACTGCATTTGAATATCATTTCATCTAAATAGAACACACCACCATATGACTGATATTTTCATTTTTAGTAATCATTGACATTTTTTGTGAGAAGTTGCTTTTGATTCTGCCTCTTGAACATTGACCTGCTAAGTTTTGTTTCTCTACACAAAAAAATAAAAATAATACACTTTATTCTGATTTTCATTGCATCATATGATGAGTCAAATATTTTCAGCACTTGTTTGTTAGTTATTTCCATGGTCAGTCTGGCAGTTTTCTCTGTCATCTTTTATTGTGATTTACTAAGTTCTTTTAATGGTTGGTGAAAAAGGCTGATTTGCATGTTTCTTAGCCTCATAATCAAGTATGTGTCTGATTAGGTCAAAACCTTAAAATCTGCTACTTCTGAACACAGTCAGAGTTAAGCAAGGTACTTATTTCTACAAAATAATTTTCTTAAGATGTTAGGAAGATTTTTTTAATATGACTTATTTATTGTATTGTAGACTCCAAATACTTTGAAAAAGTTACAAACCTCTACTTAACTAAGTCAATCTTTTACAGTGTGTGATTAAGGAAAATCCAGATTGATTCAATAATGTGCAACTCTCCTTTTTGTGTCTTTCTGGGGAAGAAAAAAGATGCTGAGTGTAAAACTAGGTGGAATCTGGCTTCATACGGTAGGCAACGTTTCGTTGTTGCAAAGGCTATTTCATAATGTTTTGCATCATGTGTAGTTTATTAGTGCAGAAGCAGAAAGTAACCAAAGAAATAATTCATCAGTCTGAAAATCCTACAGCTTGGAGAAAATGGAGAAGCTTGCTAGAAGTCATCTACTTATTTAATTATTCTAGCTCAAGTTCATGTTTACAACACTAAAAAATACGTACTTTTAGTCTTCAGTGTACTTTTAATCTCCTACTTTCAGTCTGCTTAGAAAGCAGACATCTGAAGCTTCATTAAAACTTGTCAATAGAACTTTGCAGGTAAAATAAACAAGAATATATATCTCTACTATGAAGTCCATACTGTTTATCTGTGCTTAGTATCATTGGCCTTGCCTTGTGATGCTAGGCAAATACAAATTATTCCAAATAATTAGAATGGAATTTCACACAACTAAGGACTCTATCATCTACCTGGAGCTGAGGTTTTAATGGACTATTTAACCGAGGTTAAACTTGTAGAATCTGATACCATAGTTGTTGTATTTTCATGAATCTAACCAAATGTAGATTTACAGGAGAAGTTAGTAAAGAAGATGTATACATAATGTTACACTGTATCTAAGTAATTTTAGTTGTTCGATACTTAGATTTACTCTAACTTCAAGTGTTCCCTGACTTAGGGTCATGACCTAGGATGCCTAGCTCTTTCTACAGATTACTGCTTATTGTACTTGCTCTTTTGAATTACTTTAAGTAGAGGTGGTGAAAAGTAGTTCAGTGACTGCGTAGTGAAAGCTAGAATACAGAATCCTTTAGGTTGGAAGAGATTTTTAAGATCAAGTCTAATGGTTATTTACTTGACTGTAGTAAAGACTTATATAAAGGTAACATGTGCAGAAAAGAAAGTGTAATATATTGTGATTTAGTTAGAAATAGTATTCACTTTTAAGGACAGATTGTATAAAAAAATCTACTGTATTTTTCTTTGATATGTGAAAGTTTAAATTTGTAATGCCTCTGAATAAAGTTATGTCTTGCTATTCCCTTAGACTTCATATTCTGCAACAGCTCATGTAATATTCTAAATGTGAATAAAGGATAGTGTTGAAGGGGTTGGTACTATACCAAAAACATTTTAATTAATTGTAAATGTAAGAATTAAGCGTTTAAAAGAACTTCTGTTTTTAGGTGAACGTAGCTAGTTAATTCACTAGCTACAATTTTATCTTTTTTTTCCTTAAATTTAAGTTTTGTGGATTAATTTAGCATAATTCCAGCTTGAATTTTTTATTTTACAAACAGTTTGTGGAAATGTTCTGAAAAATCTAAATGACAATGGCTCCAAAATTCTCATTAAGTGCTTTGGAAAAGGGTAAGCTACCAAAGTATCTGTTTGCTAGGAAAGAAAATAGATTCAGGCAACAGAGGCTTGTAGTGACCAGTATCAGCTTCTATTGACATTGATGAAGTATAAATAATGACTTTGTTCAATTCTTGAGAGTTAAACATTCATAAAGATTAGCAAAGTGCCTGTTTTGACTAGTGCTGTGTGCTATTTGTATTTCTTTAAATGTTTACCTGTGAACATTTCAAACCTAAAATAGGTGTGAAAGTGACACTGCTGGTGGTCGTTAAACATCATTCTTTATCTTTTTCTTTTTTTTTTTTTTTAGACCACTAATTATAGTAAAAGTATTTGCTTTCATTGCATGCAGGATGTTAGTAGTGGTATTCCTTCCCATTGTTACAACGTGCATCTGGTTCTTTTTCATTTTAGCTGTAATAAATGTTCATGCTACTGATCAGTCTAAGCCAGTGATGTTACATTTTTGCACTAGCTTCATGATTGAGACATTTTATTCAATATTTAATGATATGAAGGAGAAACAATTGCCTGGTCTCTACAGGCAGCACCAGTTACCTTACAACAGTTATCACACTGAAAAGATAAAATATGAATTTTTGAAGACTGTTAAGGATGAAGCTCAAAGGGATTTATAGTAATCTCCTAAACAACAGAAGTGTTTTCTCATGTTTCAGAACACCTAATAGGTGAAACCCTGTATATTGAAATGGAGGAGCTGAAAAACTCTGTAAAGCTTGTGAAAAATGAAACATTGTTGGTGACGTGGCCATCAGTAAAACATAGCCAATGTGACTGTGTAACCCAAATAGCTCTTACTACAATCCCAGTTTCTTTTTATCTTCATATTAAAAAAAAAAAGGCAAAGGTCTTTTAATGACTGACAGAATGAGAAGTGATAAAGTGTTTAGATTTTACTAAATACCTTTTGTGTTAGAGCACTTCTTTGACCCTAGCAAGCGTCTGTGTATCAAGTCTTCTGGGCAGTTAGGGCTTTGTGTCATACTTTAATCCTTCTTTTATGGAAGAGTTAATGTGGCATAGTTTCTCAGAAGTTTAGAAAATGTCTATTATATGAATCACTTTGTCTCAGTGGAATAAAAGCTCATTGAACTGTGATCCACATCAGCCTCTTGTTTTATAGTCATATGAATCAGTGTTTGGGTATTATATTATTCATACCATGAAGCCAGTGCTGTAGAATTAGTCTGTTGTGTTACATATTGGAAAAATATTACGTATTTGTACCTGGACAATTGTTCTGCAATGATGTAATGGCAGCAGTCTGTTAATTTGCCATTTACTTTAAAGTTCATTAAGTCACTTCAATTTTGATTATGATTTTTTTTTTTAAATCATCCACCCCAAACCCAAATCATTGTCCTACTTTATCTCTGTGGTATTTAGATGAGTGATTTAAATGAGTTTTCCATTTGTTTTCTATTAAAAAAAAAAGGTTTTCTTCTGATAACTGTAAATCTAACACACTAATAATAGAACTAAGTAATTTTGAATATTTTCTAAAATCTTTAATAACAAAGAATACTTTCAGAATTACTTGGTATCATTCATTTTTACTATTGTAGTACAATAATAAAGTGAAGGAAGGTGATTGTTCCTGATGGAAAATATTTACAATATAAGTGTAAGTATAAATGTAGAAAAGATGCAATATATTGTTTCAAAATATAAGGAACCCATGAGACCATCGTCTTTGTGATACAGACAATTCTATGTGATAGGTAGTGGTTTGAGTAATGATAACAGTCTCTTCAGATTTCTTTAAGCCTCAGAGTAAAAGAAAGCTTAAGACCTGAGTTGAAGAGTTCCACAAGACTGATCTCCAGCATGAGGTGTGTGAGGGAAGAAGGCACAATGATGCTTGTTTCACAACATGAGAAGTGAATGGTGGAGGCTGGAATTACTCCTGTAGTTCAAAGAACAGATTAAATCTCTCAGAACACAATGAGGCTTCATGGATAGATAAAACAAAAGCCTAAAAGCATTACACTGATATTTCTACCAAATAGAAGCAGTGTAGAGTCAACAAGAAATGCAGAGAGAGGAATGTCAGGACCAGAAACAGAGCAGAGACACTGACATTTAGAGAATGAAGAATTGGCTGAAGTTTTGTCCTCATACACTGATCAGCAGAAGTGTTAAAGATAATTGTATATACTGTGATCTAAACCCATTGTTTCTTTCAACAGGACTAGGAAAGAATGCCTCTGACACTCCCAAGATATTCTAGGTGGAGAAAAAAAACCCCTGTTTTCAGTAGTCTCTCAGTACATTACTTCTGATCTTTATGACAAACCTTTTTTGACCTGAAGAATATTTGTTTAATGCTACAAATGAAGCTCAGTGGGGATAGTGTGGAAAAAGGGTTTTGAACTGGCAAAGGAGTTGTAGGCGACTACTAAAGGAAATAAGAGTACATTTGGTTGAGTAAATACAGCTGGAACTATGAATCTCTACTGGTTGAGGTTATTGTGCAAACCATTTCATGACCTACTTTTTCTGTCTGATCCCTTAATGATTCCCTTAAGGCATAGATGAAGATGTTATTAGGACTTTTGTTTCTGATACAGTTTTACAATTCTATAAATTTGTCTTTTTTCTTTATATTGAAACAAGAATAAAATTTTAAATCAAACAAAATTTAAACTGCATTGCTAGTGAAACTGCGATAGACTAAATGTTTTTGAGCTAATTATTTTATCTCCTGATGTTCACACAGTCTAGTATTCCTCAATAGTTGATTGGTCCACAGAGAAGTTTAAGAACTGGTTGAAGTCTATAAGCTCAAATTTAAACTTTCAAGTACAAGGATGAGTAGAGGCTGTTGTTTCCACATATGATTCTCTAGCTTATGAATGGGGCTTATTTGAGCAAGTGAGGCTTTAGAACCAAAGAACTTGTATTGCATACCCCAGAGGTCTGTCTAGTCTCATGTCTTGTCTCCCACAGGGCAAGTGTCTATAAATGAAACTTCACTTTATTACTTTCCCAGTCTCTGTTTTTGTGATTAAGGGTTTTCTGAGCTGGATGAGGTTTATATATTTTTAATAACTCTTGTGGGATTTTGCTTCCATGAATTTGTCTGATCTTTCCTCCCCTTAAGCCCCTGCTTTGTTACAAGCTTTGTTCAGAACTTGTGCCACTGAGCTGATTTTGCACAGAGGAATCTGTAGATTCTAATGTAACAGTGACCTGATAGTTAAATGATTGAATGATCTAAGTACCATTTTTTAAAAATGACCATTACATCATTGCCAGTGCTTGTAACTGTGGATTCTCTGGGCAGTAAGGGAAGTGCTGACAAAACTCATGGATTTTTTTGATTTTCTGCTCCCTTGGTCCTTGCTCCTTACCTCATTCACACTAGCTTATTTGAGTATCTGTGTTACCTGACAAAGAACAGTTGCTTTGTTGGATGCTAGCTCTGGCAGCCTAGTCATGATGCACTTTTTCCTGATGTGGTTGGTTAACAATTTAAGTAGTTACATGGAAGGATGTCAGCATATTACAAGCAGCGTGTCAAGAGATTACTGCTTACTACCATACCCTCAGCTCCATGTCTCGCCCTCCTGCCAGAAGTCATCACCCGTTTAGATCTACTTGTAGAACAGCCTGTTCAAATTCTTCTTTATTACAGGAAAAAAACCCCCAACCTGTCTTCAAATGAGCTACAATTTAAGCTGTCCAAGCTAATTTTGACTACAGCAGACTTGGAGAGCCTGGTTCTGAGTCCAGGGATCAGTTGTAGAAGCAACCTCATGGATGTTGGGAGAAGTAATAACCTTTTTTATTGGAACAGCTGGACCTGTTAGGTTGACTAAGGTTGATACCACGTAAGATGAACTTCTCTTGTGTATTCTAGAATGATAGAGTAACTTAGGTTGGGCAGGCATTTTTGAGGACATATACTTCAGTTCCCTGTTAAAAGTTTGATCAGGTTAGTCAAGGCCTTGTTCTGCCATTTTGTATATCCTAAAGATTAGTAATTTCTTAGCCTCTCAGACAAACCAGTTCTGTGGTTTGATCCCCCTCCTTGTGAAGACCTTTTTCCTTCTATTTTATTAGAATTTCATTTGCTGCCGCTTGTGCTTTTTCCATCTGAGACTTTTGCTTTGTATCTCTGAGATGAGTTGTTTTCTGTCTTTTCTATAATTCTCATTTATACCTAGTTGAGGATAACAACAAGGACACTGAGGTAGACTGCCAAAAACTCCCTAAATTTGTGGTAAATTAGAGTCTTTGCTCTCCCCTCATCTTTTGAGTCAACCATCTTACTGTCAGGTTGGTCAGGCGCTTCCTCTCCTGTGGATACAAATTACTTCCAGGATACTTTACTTGATTGCTGTGACCTTCAGAAGAAGAGACTTGTATTGCAATGACATTAGTCAACTTCCTTAGCACCCTTGAACACATCCTATCTTGTCTCTGTAGACTTGGAAATGTCCAGTTATGCTCATCTGGTCCCTGACCCAGTCATCCACTACTGTGTGCCGTACTTCAGTCTCACAGACACCACCATGATGCTCAGGAACTCTGGTGGGCCAGGGAGCAGATCTTGATGATGAAAAACAAGGCAAAGAAAGCACTGAATAATATTTAAGGCTTTCTGTGTCCTTTGCCATACATTTATCTGTCATTTATTGCTTGGTCTCACGCCTTATTCACCCCCGCATTTACTTTGTTCCATTTTGGTGCTAACATACTTAGAGAAGCTTTTCTTCTTCTTCCAACTGCAGCTCTTCCCCTTCCACTTGTGCTCATGTGGGTGGCGTTTCTATATTGTTCTTAAGTGGACTGTTCCCACTTTCACTTTACATACACTTTCTGACAGTCTGGTGTTTTTCCTGATTTTCCTTTGAGACATTGTATTTGCTGCATTTATATTTGCGGAGGGAATTTATCGTGAGGCTTTTTGCATGCCCACTTTTTTTACTTGATGACTTGCTGAAATTTCATCTGCATTCAGTTGGAGAAATACCTATCTTTGAACAAATAGTTCAATAACCTGAAGTCTCTTCTCTTGAGTAATTGACTGTGTTCCATAATTGAATTGCAGCTCCTGCTAACTCATGTGGGAATGTGATACTAGAAGTATGTTCTGAAATATGAGAGCTACAGTGCAGTCCAAAACCATATAATAATTATCAATTTATATAGAAGAGTGTACAGTAAAATGAGATTAACCTTTTTCTGATTTTTAGAGTGGTTGTTTCTGTTTAGTCTGTTCATAAAATGGAGAAAGGCAATTGTTAAGGTAAGTCTTCTTGTTCAAACCTTATGAGCGGCATTCAGGTATTTCAAGTGTGTATTTAAGCAGCTTCCCTTCTCTTTTCTTTTGTCATTATTGGAGACATTCCACTAAAAAATAGGCAGCTCTGAATACCAGTTCAGCTACCTGTTTTGTAGCTTTTTTTTTTAAAGAATCAGTAAATCATTTTGTGATGAGTAAATTTACTTTTAGCAGCAATTCAGAGAATTAGAAAGATTGCTGTTAATGTCCTTATTATAGTGGCTTTATTAGCAAATGTATATTCAATTTTATTTCACTGAAGAAATTTATAAAATGTTTTACTGTTCATGAAGAGTTATTTTATGGCAATAAAATGTAGAAAGCTTAATTACTGCAATTTGTAGATGTAATGGATATGTGTTTAACACAGTTCAGGGCTCACTAACCAGTTTAATGGGCTGATCACAATTTTCTCATAACGTTATTGTGGTTGCAGCACTTATCATGTGCAATAATTGTGTATTTACATTTTGTGTGATGTATGAAGGAGTACAGAGCTTTTTTTTATCGATGTTTTAAATTGGGCAAGTCCAGTGGTTTTTAAATTGAGTGTAACTGCATCCAAAGCCATTTAATCATGCCCTTCCTAAAAAGAACACTTTCCCTAATATTGTCTTATGAGATGATGACTTGTCTGAAAAGGCAAATTGCTTTGTTGGTGTAAAGCAGTTTAGAAGGCACAGATCATAGCTTTCAAATGGTTTGATTTAATAGTTCACAGACATGTAGGATGTTCAGTGACAGTTCCAAGTTTTATGTGGTGAAGGAAAATGAGTTTTACACTCTGATTGCTTCCTGTTGAACAAAGTAAAATTTTAGCTTTGATCCTCAGTGTTGGAATGTGTATGATTACTCACTTGTGGTTCAGAATATTATGGTTTTAGTAACTTGTTGAATGGTGCTACATGTTGGGAAGTCTGTAGGAATAAGTGAAATTACTTTTGTACTGTATTTGCAGTTCAAGTAATTAATTTTTTAATGGTTAACCTTATCCTCATAATCAGCCCGAACTGAAAAATATTATATTTTTTTAATTAAAAGCAGATATATTATATTTCAAAGCTTTTAAAATACATGTTCTTTCTGTAATCTACTTAAAGCACAGGTGTGTTAGACTAATTATCGAAATCCCTTCCTGATGATCTTTCAGTGATAAAAGAACAAAACATAGTCTCAGTGTAATTATTGTGAAAATTGCATTTGACATGTAACAAGAGCAAAAGAAAAATTTCAGTATGCTCTTTCATTCTTCAGCTTCTGGTTGAACCCAGGGTATAATTATTTGTATGCAGGTCAAAAGCCTCTTGTACTAGTTTTTTTTTTTTTAAGTACCACAAAAATCTTTTTTTGGAAAGTTAATTTTAGAGATGAAATAAGAAGCTGGTGACGAAAATCTTACTGTTCAGTCACCTCGTCAGGGACTTCTGAATTAGGAGGTAAATAAATTGAATGATAAAGTACTGATGTCTGCTGCTATGGAATTCCAGTTGGTGTTTCTGTATTTCTAGTCCTGTCACTTTTGAAAAGCTATCCTTTTTCAATTCAGTTTCATCTGTGAGTTATAGAAATAGTTTTAGAAGTTACATTCAGATATATAAAATACACTACAGCAAGGATAGTAATGACCAGAAGAAAAGTCTTGGACAGATAGAGAATGCAAATAATATACAGCTATCTAAAATACCCTCTCAGTTGTTGATTTTCTATAGGAACTGCTTTTACGTAATTAGTAGATGAATATGTGCAGTGTATCTGTTAAAAATCTTAAATGATTGTGGGGAAAGTAATGATGTGTCAGAAGTAAAATTAGGATTTCAGAAATTATCTGTGCCATTGGAAAAAACTGCAGCAAGTTTATCAGAGAATTGAAAACTGGTACTGGACCTGATGCATCAATGTTTAGACTTCTCAGCACAGCTCTGAGTTCTGGATTCTCACAATTCCCAGCCTGAACATCGGTGCAAACAGGGTCTCAGTTGTGTGGCTTGAGCATCCTGACCTACGCTGTGCTACTAAGGGAGCACTCTTGTACAATTTCACTGACCTCTGAGATGAGCAATGACATGCAAGGCTGATGTGAGTAAAAATAGTTAATTCCTAATCAGAATTGGATTGAAATATTTTAGACCATCAAAGATGCTGGTTCACAGATTGGTTTTTTTGTTGTTGTTTTGGTTTGGGGTTTTTTTGGGTTTTTTTTTGTTTTGTTTTGTTTTAATTTCTTTTTTTTTTTTTCTGGTGAGAGCTAATACCCACCATTATTTGTTTAGGTGTCCTAGCTGCTTGGCTAAGATCTTTTCCTTCTAAAGTCTATATGCTTCTTAAATTCATAGTAGAGTCTGTAAGATTTCTTAGTTCTGCAGCAGGGGGTTTGGATTAATTTGACGTCTCAGCCTAAAAATCATATGCCACGGCTTTGCAAAGGAATGGATTTTGGAGGCCTTAAAGTCATTAATTCAGCCATGTCATCAATACATGAATTACTAGGAGACTAGCAAGGCTCTAGCATGCTCATTGAATTGACATTGTGGGCTTCTGTGTTATTCAAGTGTACAAAAACTAGAGTTAAAATATGTAAGATAAACTTCATATCCAAAACCAAGAGAGAATTGCTAAAAGCCTTCCAGAGACTCTGTGTTTCAAAATGCATATATTTCAAATCAAAGGGATTTTCAAAATGTTTCCTAATGAAGTGTCAACAGAAGCTAAAGTTTGAAGAGAAGGTGTTTGACATGCAGGAGGGTACTGGAGCATTTAGAAGCATGCAGATGGATGACATTTTATCATCAAACTGTGTTGCTGCAGATTGTACTGAATAGGAAAATACACTTTGTATAGTTTGTTCTGGAAGATATTTAGTATCTCCTGTTAATGTATGCATCACTGTGCCCACAGTTATGTCGAGCTTGCCCTTTTAAGTTTCCATTTCCATTTGCTTTAATAATAAAATAACTGGAAAGCCCCCAGTGCTGACAAAGTCTATGACACATACAGAATGCAAGCATGAAAGGTTATCATACCAGTAGGTACATGGGTTTTTTACATAAATATATGTCAAGATTGTGCTAGGGGCATGATATATTTAAGTATGACGTTAGCATGTGTTATTTTTGTCTTGACTGAGAGAGCAAAGCTTTGGAGCATATTGCTATATCTCAGCTTCAGAAATGAAAGTGAAACACTTAGATGGACACAAATCTCTACGTGGTAAAGAGTGAACCTTTAATTAAGGTTTTTGAGGAAGCTCTTTGAGGGATTGCTCAGGACAGAAAAGGAATTGCTCATTATATTCAGGATTTGTTGCCATATTTTCAGTTTTCCAGTTGGAATTTCGTCATTTTGCATTTGAGAATTTTTATGATTTTGTGGTCTAAAAAGTTCACATTTTGAAGCAGTCTGTCAGTTTAACTGTAGTGCTGTTGAGGGTGAGAAGTTGTAAAGCTTCAATTCAACAAGTTGCTAAGGCAAGTGATTGTTTTGAATATAAGGTACCAACTGATTTCCTGGAGATGTAGATCTGTGCATCTCTAACATCTCATGTCAAACACTGATGTACTTTGCAAATACAAAGGGTAATAGCTCTTAACAAGTGCAAACATGATGTTACATTTCTCTGTGTAGTGTTCACTAATTTGCTTTGAACATAAGCCATTGTTTGTTTATGAATGTCAATAAAAATTATAATTTCGTCTTGGCAAAAAGAGTTTCAGAAAGCCAGAAGGAACTCTGTACAAAACTAATTGGTAATGCTATCTTAAAGTGACTCAAATATGTGTATATGCATAATGTGTGTATATATTTGTTCCAGCTGTCATTTTCTAAATTTGGAAAGACAGACACATAGTTAGAAAACAAAGTAGATTTTCTAATGTTTCAGTGGCATGGGTGTTTCAAAACTGATTTTGAAAAGTACACTACAAGTTAAGTAATCTCCTGTTTAAATTTAATAAATTAAAGAAATACTTATTATTCACTCTGCTTTAACTTTTTCTATCTGACACTATTAAAATGGTATGATGAAATAAGTATATATATGAGTTGAGGTGTTTGACAGAATAGTGTCTGTGACACTGATTCTGGTTGCAGTGCTGTGTGTGATGAAGAGAGATTGCTGTGTGGTTCAGTTTCTTCTCTAAAGAAGTCAGATTGTTGCAAGAAACAACACTGTGGGTGTATGATAGAGAGGAATGTATATACTGTATAGGGAAGGAAAAACACAAAGAATAGTTTGAGTGGACTTTACCTCTCTCTGAATGCTTTAAGATATTCAGAGGAGGACATGAGATTCCTTGGAAAGTTTGCAAGGACACCTTCCACTAAAACAGATAACTCAGACTTCATCCAGCCTGGCTTTGGACACCGTCAATGGTAGGGCATTGACAGCTTCCCTGGGCAACCTGTTCCAGTACCTCACCATCCTCGCTGTAAAAAAAAATAAATTCTTCCTTATATCTAGTATCAATCGGCTCTCTTTTTGTTTAAAGCCATTAACTCTTGTTCTATTGCAGCAGGCCCTACTAAATCTCTCTTTCTTATAATCCCGCCGCAATAAAGTCACCCTGGAGCCTTCCAACCCCAACTTTCTCGGCCTTTCTTCATAAGAGGGGTATTCCAGCCCTGGGATCATTCCTGTGTTCCTCCTCTGGACTCACTCCTACAGGTCCATGTCCTTCCTGTGCTGGGACCCCAGAGCTGGATGCAGTGTTCCAGGTGGGGTCTCACCAGGGCAGAGCAGAGGGAGAGAATCCCCTCCCTCCCCTGCTGCCCACGCTGCTTTGGATGCAGCCCAGGACACGTTTGGCTCTCTGGGCTGTGAGTGCCCATGGCTGGGTCATGTCCAGCCTCTCACCCACCAGCACCCCCAAGTCCTTCTCCCCAGGGCTGCTCTCCATCTGTTCATCCCCCAGCCTGTGCTGATACCGGAGCTTGCTCTGACCCAGGTGCAGCACCTTGCACTTGGTCTTGTTAAATCTCATGAGATTCCCATGGGTCCAGTTCTTGAGCTTGTCCAGGTCTCTCTGGATGCCATCCCATCCTTCAGGTGTGTCAACTGCACCACTCTGCTTAGTGTCATCTGCATATTTGCTGAGGGTGTACTCAGTCCTGATGTCTGTGTAATTGCTGAAGATAATAAACAGCACTGGTCCTAACAGAGACCCCCTGAGGGACATCACTTGGCACTGATGTCCATCTGGACATTGAACTGTTAACCAGTGTCCTCAGGATGTGACTGTCCAACCAATTTCTCATCCACCAATGGTCCACCCATCAAATCCATCTCTCCAATTTAGAGAGAAGGATGTTTAAGGGGAGTGTGTCAAATTCTTTACGGAAGTCCAGATAAAGCTGTAGCCCTTTCCTTGTCCACTGATGGAGTCATTCCATCATTCAAGGCCACTGGGTTGGTCAGACAGGACTTGCCTTTGATGAAGCTGTGCTGGCTATCTCAAATAACCTCCTTGTCTCACAGGTGCTTCAGAGCTTTTAAGAGAATCCATTCCATGACCTTCCCAGGCACAGAAATGAGGCTGTCCGGTCAGTAGTTCCCAGATAGGTACATTGTTTCCCCTTTTCCCATCCACCTGGGAATTCACCTGACTGACGTGACTTTTTGAATATCATGGAGAGTGGTTTGGCAACTACAGAATTAGAGAATTACGGAATATTCTGAGTTGGAAGGGACCCGCTAGCATCATCAAGACCAATTCTTAAGTGAATGGCCCGTATGAGCATTGAACCCACAATCTTGGTGTTAATAGCACCAGACTCTGACCAACTGATCTCATCTCAGGGTCTCATCAGCCAAATGCCTCAGGACTCTGTAATGCATCTCATAAGGTCCCACAGACGTATGTCTGTTCAGGTTCCTCAGGTGGTCATGAACCTGATCTCTTACAGTGGAGGAACTTTGGCCCCCCAGTCCCTGTCTTGTGGTTTTTCCACTTAGGTGTGGGAGGAGAGCCTGCCACTGAAGACTGAAACAAAAAAATTGAGTCTTCACGTACTATTTATTGATTTATCTGCCGCGTCCCCATGACATTTATTTGTTTCTGTTCAGGCCTGAGCACTACTTTCCTTGTATTGAGAGGCTGAAGTCAGGCTCCAGGGCAGAAATCTCAGGCTTTTTCCTGTGCTCTTGGTCACCCTTTTGCAATGCCCACCATATTACAGTGTGTGGATGGATGCAGAGCAGCCCAACAGACATTCACAGCTCAAGGGGACTGTATGGAAGGAAGAGGCAGCTCAGGACTTTTTTAGCAGGAAACTGTACTTCAACAGGAAGCAAAATTGGGGAAGAAATGGGAATTCAGGAGGAGTTACATTTGGTTTTTTAGGTGGGGAAAGAAGGTGATCCTGGAACTTAAAGGATAAAGTTTTAAGGAACCAGTAGCTAAGGGAGAGAAAAGCCTGTTAAAAAGCCGTAACACTGAGGAGGGGACTGGGGCTGATAAGTCAGCAAGCAAATTGGAAAAAGGACAGGGCACAGGGCATCCAAATGGACAAAAGGTATATCAAAAACCTTTGGATGGGAACATACTGAAATGATTGTGTCTGCTAAAACACAGTCCCTTACAGACTTTGGAATGGAGCTAGTGTTTTTTAAAGGCTTATGTATGCTGAAAGAGGGGAGTCACTTCAAAATTTATTTGTTTATTATTTAAGCTATGTTGATTTCAGGGTGAACACAAATGATTCTGTTAGAATGTACTTAACTTGCTTTGTTTAATTAATTTTGAATTTCCTTACTTCAATATAAATCAGTCTAATATTTTAAAATGCTCCCATACAGTCATCCTGCAAAGTATATTACTTTTCTGTCATCAGCAGTCCTAACTGCAGTATGTACTGTGCTCTACATGGCATTTGATGTTGCTGTTGGAAAATTTTACTGTTCTCTTTAGTAGCAGAGAAATCCAGGACCTTGCAGCTGAAAATAATATGCCTTATATGGTTCCTCAAAAAGTCTACCTTATATAGTTCCTTATATACAGATCCTGAAAAAACAGGAACAGGGGCAGCGCCTTGAAGATTATACAAATATATGTAAGATGTATTTTGGCAGAAAGTGGTTGAAAATTGAAGCACCGAAAAATTAGCTACTTAGATGCAATTTTGCATAAAAGTATTCAATATATCTTGTAAAGTTTTAATCCAGCTCTTCATGCTTTATTTTGTATATTCTTTCATTTCATGGGCATAAATACTGGTGCAGTTCATAATGAGAATTTTTTGAAGACTGAAACTTCCCCGAATATGTTGTGTCAATTGCAAATGACACTGCTACCAATGTCAAGCCAAATTTAACTCTGTATTCCAAAGTAAAAATGTTAAGAGTGACTCAAAACAAGGCTTTCTTGTTCATCCCCCCATTCCACTCCCTTCTCTTCTCCTTTCTTTTTCTTTACTCTCCTTTCTTTTTTGAGCAAGTCACATTTTTCCATGACTTTCATTCTTAGGTACAGCTGAACTTTTTTGATGGAATTAAGAAAACAACAACCTATGACCAGCCTAGCAATATGAACTGATTGCTGGGCTGTTTATAATACTTTGAAGGGGAAGAGCTATTTAAAAACTTGAGAGGTTATGCTCAAATAAAAACAACATTTTATATTGGAAAATTTTATATGATAATAATAAAGGTGATACTACTGGCACTGCCTGAAATAGCAATATAAATGTATCATATTGCTAAGACTTTTTATATTAAGTGTTAGCTTTTAGATGGATTTGAACTTTTTTAGCACTTGATTTAAGAAAAATGAGACCTGTAATAATCTGCTTACTCTATTGTTTCATACAAAGGAAATTAATATGGATGTGAAATGAAAACTGATTGCACAATAATATAAAGTGCAAGATTGTTAGACAATGCAATAAAAAATGAAAAATATAACACTGTAATTCAGAGAATTCACAAAGTTCTGTATTTTTGAATCCTGAATTTATCTTAGAAAGATTTCTTTGCACTTGAAGTTGCTAAAATAAATGAACCCCCAATTTTATCTCCCTGACCAGAGGAGTGTGAGTAGTCCAGATAACTTGGTATGTAAGTGAGGAAACTGAAAACAAGGAAGACTATTAAATATAATCCCAACAATAATAGTGGGTACTATGGTATTGTGCAGAAGATACTATCATTTCCTCAAATTGAGGAGATGGGTGAAATACAGTCAGAACTCCCTTTGGTATTCCCTTCACACAGAAGCATAGAAATATTTTATTAAATATTAAAAACAACATAAAAGACCTTTGGTCTTATTTTCATTTTAATTAGGCAGGATATATATGCCATTCACTTTGAAGCCAAATGCTACTCCTTTGTATTAACCTGCAGGGGGTACTAGAAAATTGAACCAAGTAGCATTTAGCTATTTCTCCTCCTGCCAGAGATAATTAACATCTACTCTTGTGCAGACTCTTACTGTTACCTGATCCTCATATACAGGTTTCATACTCTCTTCCAGAGTTTGAGCAGTAGGGTGTGAAATGCTGCCTCAGCCCGTTTCTTACAAATCTGCAGAAATCAGGAAAGTTATTAACCTTCAACTTTAACCTGCTAAACTTAGAAGGGAAACTTAATCTCCCAATGAAATCAGATTGGAGAGACAAAATGGACAATAATTCCAGGAGGGAAACAAAGCTGTGTGTAATGCACTGAACCTGTTTCATTTTGTGGTGCATGACAAAGACAACTGAAGAGCCGAAGAATGATAGCTGGTATGACAGAAGAGAGTAGGAAATTTTTTTTTTTGACACGTAAAGCTAAGGCAGGAATTAGTAAGAAGCAAATGAAATAAAATGGTAAGAAAATAATTGTAAGAAGTCTGTGGGTTTCTAGACTTTTGGCTAGCTGTTTATGCAACCTTTCTACCTCATACACAGATTTTCCAGACCACCTCTAAAGCCTGAGAATTGTCTTAAATGGGGCCTTGGAGCTGCTGATGTAGCAGCCATTGATTCTGGGGCCTCAACTGGGAAGAACCTTGAAGAGCTGCCAGGCTTCTTGGCCAGCTTTTGCCTTTGGCTAATGGCCTTGGGCATTCACTTTGGCCAGAGCTTGGTATACTTTAGCCAACTGTCCAGGTAGCCTAGTACTTCTTTTTTCTTAAACATAGCATATTTAGCTTGGTCATTCCACTGCAGAACTGTTCTCTTGCCAATCCTTCAGTGTGGGACTGGACAGTTGTCTTGGCTAAGCTTCCTCAGAGTGAAAAGTCTGATGAACTTAAATGAGTTACACACATTAACTGATAGGAAACGGAGCTGCTTTGAGAGGAAACCCGCCTGGGTTCTGCTCAATGAAAACAAGTATGTTTGAATACTCCGCTTACTGATGAATTCACATTTTTCTAATGATTATCAGAGAAAATGTAACAAGTTTGACTCTCACTATAATGCCTTTTGACTGAAATTATCTCCTTTGTACATAAGCATTATGAAACATGGCGCATTTTTTCACTAACCCTCTCTTTCATAAAATATATGGTTCTTCTTTGATCATCCAATTCTCAGTATTTTGTATATTTTGTTTCCTGCTCATGTAAAATTAACATCATTCCCTGTTTCCTTTACAATTTTTAGCCTGGTCTGGGGACATAATTATTCATTTCTCCATATAAAAGTACATGAAGGGGATAATGCTTCATCTTACAGGAATGTTATGAAAATAGATTTCAGTAGTATATCTGTGAGGAAACTGGGTAGTGGTGATGATAAAACGTTTGCTTTTTCCAAAACTTCTGTGCAGTGAAGGAGTATGAATAGCTTTGTTTTGTCAATAAGGTGAAAATCAAGCAAACAACAGCTTCCTTCATCTTCTAATTGTCCTGACTTTTTAGACAAAATGTTAAGTGATCAATGTTAATATCTACTTTTTCTAAATAAACTCACATTAGTCTGTTTGTGATACATTGATGTATTTTCCTGTGGAGTTTGTAAATTGTAACAGGTGTAATCAGATTTTTAAATTTAAAACTTCCACATCTGCTGTTCCTATCATCTTAGGTTTCACCCCTCTGCTGTTAGAAAAGCCAATGTAGCCTGTTACATGGTGGTTAGTGCACTTGGATTAGTAATGACCACAGAGGTTGCAAAACAGATTCTGATGTATCTCACTTCCCTTGTTCACAGATATAGGGGGGAGGAATGGGTAGGAAGCAAGCTTTTGTTAGTGCATACAAGTTTTTAGTGCTTTTTTGTTTAAATAAATACATTAAAATAGCAACCCTCCTAACCACTCATTTATGGATATTACAAGTGGACATTTTCTGTGTATAAGAAGTATTACTACTCAAGAGTTTTGAGGCATAGAAGATAGAAAATATTAGGCTAAACTTTTGTTTTTAAGAAATAATAAATTACTTAAGGGTTTTGATGAACAGAAAATCAAACGTGATAATCTTTTGTTTCTACTAAAAAGAATAAACAAAATCACCTGATAAAGCTTAAAAGATAATCAAATGTATTTGTTTCAGAGGTACAGTAACTGAATTTAGGATACTCCTACAAAATACAGTTATGCATCATTTAACCTGTAACATATAAAATGCAATTGTTCAGAAATATTTGAATTATATTGTATGATTGCCATCATGACATTATAGAACACAGAAGAATACTTGGAAAACACAACTAATCCATCTCCTGATTTCTCAGTTAGGATAATGTAAAGATAGAATGGAATATCTGACATCTCTGATTTTGAAGCACAGCTTTCTAGTTTGTTTTGGCCCCATTTTCAGCTGCCGCAAGGCTGATGATTGTGGAGTAAGTCACGTCAATGTACCAGGCCAACGTAAGACAAAACACGAAATTTGGTGTACCTATGGTCAATGTTAAATTTGAAGGAAATGAAGAATATATCTTTTATATCAGTATGAATCGTGTAACTTTGTTTTTAATTGAGTAGTTTACTTATTTGGAGATCTGTCATTACTGAATAAGAGTACAGAATCTAATTATTTCCATTTCATATTCATTATGACTATATTATATGAGAAAGAAAAATAGTTTCCAAACTCATAACGAATTTACTCTATGTCTGGCATTTTTCTTCAGCATTCAGAAAATTCAACAAATGAAATGGCAATTGTGTAGTCTGCCTCAGAAGAACAGCTGCACAAGTTAGTTCACCACAAAGCAAGCTGAACAAAATGATTTATGGAGTACTGTTTCCTTAATTATTTCACAGAACCTTTCTGGCTCTGGAGATTTGTTTGAGCCAAGTATTGCAAATCTGTGAATTCTAGAAATAGTGGATTTCTGTTCTTCCTTCTTTACCTCCATTTTTCATCATGAAAGCAAAAGCTGTTAATCTATTGTAACTTTATGCTAACAACTCTATATTAATGTTCTTTATATTTTAATAAGAAAGTGAGAGCTGGGAAGCCAGTGTTAATCAGATGACTGAATTAATCTAAGTTTTCTCTTACCTAATTCTAAGCTAATTCTTGCTCTGACAGTTTTGTGAAACTGTAAAGCAAACTGGAACAGAGTGCAATGAACTTGACATGGATATGAAGAATTAAGAATTTTATTTTACTTCTAAGAATTTAGTTTCTCAGAAGCCTACCCTGATGCATATTTTGACATTATGTTGCATATGAGCATCAAGAAATGTGAATGACTGCACTGAAACTTGATTTATCCGAACTAAAAGGATGAAGGAAGTCAGTTTAATTTTGACCTTTTAGTTCAGTATGCTAATATCAAGAGTACCTGACAGAAGGAATTTCTTAGTTCATTATGAATAGAGTGAAATTCTCCTCCTATCCTGGGCCCTATGAGGTCCTCATAGCTTCTTGGCTTTGTGATTATGCAGAATGATGAAACATACTTATTGGCCAGAGACATTTGGATGGTCCTAAGAGTTTTTTCTGGACATTTCTAGAAAATAATCAATTGAAAGGAAGTCCTTATTTGCCCAGTTTCTGGGAAATACAGTGATGATCTTGCAAAAAAAAGAAAGAGTTTAGGTGCTTTACACAGGGTCACTTAGAACTTTGCTTCCAATTACAGTCATTTATTCTAATTCCCTGCAATTGCAGGCTTACTCCCTACACTCAATTGCCCAGTTTTTTTTCTTTAAAAATGTCTTTCTCCCCATACCTTCCCTTCCTTTATGTGTGCCTTGAGCATCAGCTGTAGTTAGTTTATATTGGCAGAAAACATTTCTTAATTTTTGATGGGGAAGTAGTTGTTTCTTTCCCATTCAGCATGTTTGCAGGAAACCACCACTGCTCTCATATTTAGAGAGCTAAAATGACCTCAGGCAGAGTATTGTGAGGGATCATGACTGTGTTTAGTCAAATAAGGAGGATGAGGCTGTCTGTGGGACTCAAACCCAGCAGCCTGAGCTCACAGCTGCACCTGACCCTCTGTTCTGTTCTGAACCAGTAAGGAGAGGATGTTCTTATTACCAACGCTGGGGAGTTATCTGTGCAAAACAACTAAAATTGCTTCTGTTCAAGGATACTCCATACATTCAGTGTGAGTACCATGTAAGATCACTGTTGCATTAATGGCCTAATTTTTATTGGTTGTATTTTATTTTTATCTGTTCAAGCAACCAGAGTTTTCTTTCACACAGGTTCTCACTGCTATGAAATAGTACATGGCTTGAGTACAAGCAACAGGCTAGAAGGGAGGGATAAATTTACTTTAATAAGACTTTTTCAGGTGTAAGTAGGACTGTTAAAATTCTGAGGATTCAGCTCAATGGCTGAACTTAATTGTCAACCAAAATCAAGGTGTAAAACTAAAATGTTTCGTTTCAGATTAATTTTGTTTTTTTGTTTCACCAGAAATGTTCTAGAATCTTAAGAACACCTAAGGAAATAGAGATGTATGACAAGGAAACAGATGAGAGAGACTGAGATAGCAAAGTAGACTGTCTCAAATCATATTTATGTTTTGTAACATAAAAAGGCATAAGGGCCATGCTAACACATTGCAAGCTTATCTTGCTTTTGGTATTCCACCAGACATCTCCACAGAACACCTACAGCTCTCTGTGTGACCTTCAATTACATGTGCATGGTAAGATACAAACCCTGTTTGACTAGGATTAAAAATGGAGGTGTGATAAATGCTTTCTATTTCTGAGCTGTTTCAGTGGTGTACTTCCAAGAAGAATAAATGTTACAACAGAGTCTGGATAGGGAAGAAGGCTGGCAGTAACTAGGGTGAAACACATCCCAGGCTTAAGATGAAACAGAAGTAGTAAGTCTGTTAAAAAATATGATTTTATCTGAGAAAGAAAGAGAAAAGAGACTGAGGCCAAGAAGGTGATGTGGATTCATGCTTGCTCATCAAATTTCTGACCTTGCAGGCAAATGGACTCTTACAAGGCTTGTCATTCAGCATTTTTTCTTAAAGATTCCATGATTCTCTTCAGATTTCAAGAGTAAAGTGTCCTTTATTTAAAGATTTTTTTTTTCTTTTTTTTTAGTTTCTTGCTCAAATGCCATGTGTTCTCTGAAGGACTTAGGCAGTAATAGAGCTTTTGATGGCTCCAGGCTCCGATAAAATGTTCCTAACCTGCTGAGGATTTGGGAGAGCACTAGCACTGAATCTTTAGTCAAGCAGATGGACTGCTGCCAGAGAAGAGTCAAAGGATCTGCATGTAGGAGTGCCCTAAGAGATCCAGAAAGTAGGAGCAGCGCCCGGGATGTAGCCACAAGTAGAAGCACAAAGTGTTCAGCAGTAGGCTCTGGTCACTTCAGAATAGTCGTGCCGGAAGAGCAGGATGAGGCCAGCTAGTGAGAAGTGAGTGGTGCTTCCTATCTTGTTGAACCTTAGCATTTGTTATACAAACTATTCTTAATGACTTACGTTAATTAAAATATATTTGTTATTTTTTTAGTAAGTGCAGTGCAGGGCCCCACAGATGCATGGCAGCTATTCTAGCTCTTCCTACTGATGTGGGCTCATTTCTTCATTACCTCATGTGGGTATAGCTCCTAATGTCTTTCTTCCTGGAATCTGGATGTAGGATGTAAGGAAAACAAAATTAGTGTCTAATTTCTTTGACCCTTTAAACTTTAAAGGTCCGTGAAATCCAACTCGTATGCGCCTGATTAGGTGACAGAAGAATATAATTAGCACTAGTTTCTCCATCTATGGGGAAAGACTTGCCATTGCATACAGCCATGTTGCATTGCATGCTGAAAACAGTGACTTCGGTCCTGTATTGCTATGTCGCAGCAGCAGGCAAGAGGAACATAAAAGATGTTTTCTTAATGTATTTCATTTCCTTACTGTTCTAACTGTCTGACAGCTGAAGACTGGGAATAATCACTTATTTAGTCTCTTTCTTTGTTGTTGTCCTCTCACATATTGATTTCTGGGGTTTTTTTCAGGAATGAAAAAATGGCAAGAAGGTGATGCAAGAGCTGTAGTTAAGGAAAAATGTCTGAGTAGTCCGAGACAATGAAGTGTTAAAATACCAGTTTGTGCTTATTGGGGTAGGTCCACTGTTGCACAGGAATTGGCTTTATACAGAAATGTTTATACTAATGTATCTTAAGTTCCAATTTATGGACGGGTTTCCTTTTTGCTTTGCATATATTATATTAATGCATGCCAGCATTGAAGGGTTTGGCCCTTTTACTGCCCCACAAATGGTTGTAGACATTATGTTATAGCCTAAGTACCAGGCTAGGTACAGTATAGCTACAGTGTATGCTTCCTTGGCTGGGAGGACATTTTACTTCAGATGAAAAATGTGCTTTGTATGTACAAGTTCATTTTGCATTTATTTTTCAGTAGAGAGAGTGCTCTGCCTTCTCAGGATTTGGTAGCTGGGCTCGGTGAGATTGTGTTTTCCTACTGTCTTGTTGAGTTTGACGTTTTCCCTGTGCTCCCATCATAATTGCCACCAATTGTCCTTTCTTTAGTGCTGCTCAAGTCACAGAATTTCAGGGATGAATAATTTCAGACATAAATTCTTAAAAACCCATTACTCTGGTGGAGTTGAAACCAGATTAATTTGATAGTAGTGAGGATAGGAGAAAGAATAGGGTTAAGGAAGAGGAATTGGTTTGGGAGGTTTAGCAGATTTCTTTGCTGTGTGGAAGGATAAAAGGGTAGATTTCCATAAGGAGAGCACTGAAGTGAGGAAAACATTCAAGTCACTTGCTTTTAAGCAGTGAAGACTTCAGATATATTAGTCAGTTTTTTGCTTTGCTTGTTGTTTCATCATTTCAATTCTGTCCACTGAAAACTGTAGTAATTGACCCAATTTCAGACTGTGATCTCATTAAAAATATAAGTAAAAATAGGATACTACCATGGTAATTATTTTTTTTCTTTCACTTGCCCTAGGTAGTGACAAAAGTTTTTCTTGTGTCTGTTTTTTTCTTGTCTTGATTTTCACATTAAATGAAGTTTAGCGGTCATAGTCAAATGAAAAGTGTAAGAATATGGACTAGAAAAACTATTTATTTAAAATACAAGTTAAATAAAAGTTCTCACTCAATATTACACATAAATCCCACATGATTTGTGAAGTATGATCATACAGAGCAGTACTGGTCTAAACCTCCTACCTGTTGTTACAGCTGAGTAATGATTTCATAAATGTGTGGGTGTAATTTTGAAACTGGAAAATGCCTTCTTGTGGGCCATTAATATCTATCTGCAGCAAGAAGACTTATGTTTTAATCTGTATCTACTTCTGAATTTCATTTAAGGTGACTTAATGCATCCTCAAATGAAATACCAAGTTCCTATATGGAGTAATAGGAAGGCACATGGTTTTACTGAATATCTGTGTGCTCATGCTAGTTGCACTTGTGAACACTAAAGTAAAAGTTAATAAGTAGATTACAGTTGTTGGCATTTCTGGTTTTTTTTCCACAAATAATTTCAGTTTAAAACCAAATAAGACATATTGTCAGTGGCATTAGTAATACCGCAAGTCCTGGGAGTCCATGGGGGGGTAATGCAGGTCTGTGCTTCTGAAACAGTATTTTGTCTGACAGTGGAGTTGTTTGTACTGTGTTAGTGAGTGAAATGTGGAGTGAACTCCTTACACCAGGTGCAGAATCCCTTTTGAAGTGGAGTCCATTTTATAAACTTTGGGTTCCAGATGCATTTCTTTGGTCCCATCCATTTCACATACGCAGCCATCTGCTAGGAAACCATCTTCTATTTTCTCAATCTACAAGACAATTACTTATTTTGAAAATAAATTAGTTTTTCTAAATTACATGGCCATTTAATCTTTCAGTACAAAAGCTGTAATTATTTAACTGCTAGTGAATTCTTAAAGTGTATTTACACTTCCTCTCATGCATCTTAAGCATTCGTGCATCTTCAAGCCAAGTACTATATTCTTCTGATTCAAGCTGTCACCTTCAAGCCACCCACGCATGGCGGTTTGGTATAGGCGTTTTCAAGAGAGATTTTTAAATAAACCAATCCACAGATGCAGATGAATAGAACGGATTGTGAAAGTTAAGGACTGATTTGCAAATTAAGTGGGCTGTTTTGGAGATGGGGTTTGCCACAGCCAGGCTGGCACAGATAGCAAGTCGTCCTGCCTCTTGGACCTCAGCTAGGGAGATTGTGTCTGGTGTGCCTGTGGGGCTTTCTTTGGCTTGACTGACAAGCCAGACTTCTATGAGCACTTTGGGCAACCTAATATGAAATTTTGCTCAAAAAACTTCTTTTCTCAGTCATTACAGACCCTGGGGCAACCTCAGGCCACTGTCTCAGGCTTTCCTCAGATCTCCAGTCTTTTTCCAGACAATGACTTACGTGGCTATGTAAGAGTGGCTTTACCTACCGCCCACTCTTTGTCATCTCAGTGCTTTTTTTTCCTCTTGCAGAGATAATGTTTTGTTTCTTTTCTTCTTCATCACATTTTCACCGTCTTCTTTTTGCATCTGTATTGGTGTCTTTCCCAGTCTAAGCTGGTTTTGGTTGTTAGTCAGCTCTCTGGTTTGTGCTGGGCAAGTACTCTTCATGTTTCTTCTGAGACAAAATTGGGGAAGCCTGAGCCCATAAAGATTTATATCTGGATTTAAGTTAACTAAAACACGTACAACTTCTCAGAATCAAGGCCTAATCTTGGAAATAGTCTCTTGGAAAATTGGTGTTAAGTATTATCTAGGTAAAGTGTTTAGACATTTAGCATGTTTTATATTTTGAAAATTGCTTAACTTAGCAACAGATGGCAGGTACTTTAAAAGTGGAAGCTATGTTTGTTACAGAGACTTTTAAAATACAACATAACATGACTGAAAAATGTTATACTAAAATAATCATTTTATCCATATTAGTTTTTTCATGGACTTATGTTGTTGAAGATTCATTATTATGAACAGCAGCTTTCTGCACTCCATATTTTTATGAGTTTCAATGGAAGAGTGAAAAATATCCTTAGAGTTTCCTGCAAAAAAATCACAAGCATACATTTTACTTGAATAATTAGAAGGTTTGTGGATGACAGGCTTTGGTTTCACCACTAATTATTAATAAAATGTCAGACGTGCACAGTACTCTTTAAAAGAAGAAAGCTAGAAACCTGTTGGTTAAATTAATCTACTGAGAACCAAGGGATAGGGTAGGATAGGAAAGGATAGGATAGGATAGGATAGGATAGGATAGGATAGGATAGGATAGGATAGGATAGGAAAGGAAGACTGGTTTTTACTTGACTTAATAAACAGGATTATTACTGAATTAAAGTTTGGATTTTTTTTGTCAGAACACGATTTTTTCCAATATGTTTTGACAGTGCTGTCAGCTATGAGAAACTACTGACTGTAGATATTCTCTGCCAGAATGATGAATCTATTTCCAGTAAGCTCGTTGCTTCATCTTGTTGGATATACTCTTGGGCATTTATCACGTAATTCCCTTAATTCAAACCAGTTGTGTACATATTTTGTAATTGATGAATTACTGACAGTAAATAAATATTCATGCAAAATCAACTATTTGTTAAATTGTAAAAAATACTGTTTAACAGTTTTTGTACCAGAAATTAGCAGTCTTTTGTTAACTGTGTCTTTTCACTGTAAACAAACTTTAAATATTAATTAGTGTCATCTAAAAATGCTATTTACAAGTATTACGACATTGAGTATATACCATTTCAGGTAAGAACACATTACCATTGCAACTGTGTGTTAAACACTTTTATCAACACAATGAGTAATACCAGATCACTAGTCCTTGAAATAACATGTCATTAAATTTGTGAAGATGAAACAACTATTCTCGCATCAAATTCTGCACTAAATTTAGATGAAATGCCTTGGTTAAGTAACGTCTTTGAAGACCGGGTGTTACTTCCTTTATTTCTGATTATAGTTGGCAGATATTATGTGTTCTTTGTGTATTACCAAAACAGAGCATCTATCTGCAGTGTACTCTATCTTTTCTTCATAAATGGATGCAACTTTGGTGTGTTGGATGTATTTTAGTGTGTTGTTTGTGTTTGATTAATTTGGTCTTACAGCTTTTGTGTGTGCATATATCTTACCCCTACTACTGAATATATATAATTGATGCAGTGAACTGTTGGCTTCTGTTCTGTAAATATTAATCAAAGAGTATGCTCCTCTGCTTAATGGCTTCTCAGTGTAGGAGGCAGCCAAACAACTATAGTCTGCTTTTTTTTGCTCTTTAATCATTATTGTGTAAGACACTGACAAGAACAGGTTTTTTTAATCTATAAACACTATTTCATGCTTAAACATATCCATTGTTTGGTCAAAGTTATGAAATATTGTTGCTCAATGAAACTTTGTTTTCAGCATTTCCTGGTAAAGCAGTAATAGAAGAGATAAAGCAGTAAAGGAAGGGGCAGATAATTAAGTAAAGAAAAATATTAGGAATACGTGCAAGAAAGAAGCAGATGAAGAGTCAGTAAATTCAGCCTTGTATGGTTTCAGATCTTACGATTTAGACAAATAGGTTTCTTTAATCAAAAGCCAAACTGGATGCATTTCTGGATTCCATGGCTGTGGTGAAAGGAATAATTTGTGACTAAAATATTCCTAAGGAGAATAAGGTAGACATTTTTTATGTTCCAATGTGTGCATAAAATGTGTGCAAGAATAGATGTTGATTAGTGTGACAGGTTATTTGGGTGAGAAATTAAAAGATGTTCAATATTTAAATAAAAAATGCAATAAATGTATGTTTGTGGTGATGGTACAGCTCAGTATCAGAAGCGGTGAGTTTCTTGAAAACACAGCTCACATTTTTCTGGCATGTAGGTCTGGTTTAAATTTGATAGATAGAGCTTTAGTCATTCTCCATGAATGTCACTAGTGAGGCAAGCCAAGGCTGAAGGGAAGGCTTATACTTCAGGGTTTGTACTGTTTTTTGGGTTATGGTGTGGGGTTACTTTGGTGTATGAGCATCCCTTGCCCCTTTCAGAAAAATGTCTCTAAATTGTGCTGTTAGCAAAATTTTACCCCTAGCACTATCACTGGTTTAGCTTTAGAAAATTAGCAGAATTAGCAGAATGTACTGAATAGGAATTCCTCTTGCTGTTGCCTGTTGCCCTTGACCATTAGGACAGTCTTGCTAAAATCCTCTCAAGCATTGTAGGATCATAGAAAACATCACATTATTTGTTTTTACTAATGTTTTTGTTCTATAAATTTTATTTGAATTGTTGTAATAATTTCTTTCATTCTTCCAGTTTTTGCCTGGAAAATATATCTGTTTTTGTTATAGATCATCATCTTCTAATATTCTGGACAGGCATAAGGCAGAAACAAACCTTCTGCAATTTTGTATTATATAAGGTGTTTAAAGGCAGATCTGGTTTTTTGGAAAGGAATATAGTAGTACTGAGGCTTGTGGTTTGGAAAAAAAGAGTAGTAGAAAGCTGAATCATTAAATCACAAAAGCTTTTAATTTGTTTGCTGTCAGTTTATTTATCTCAGAAATGTATTGGAAGTATTTTCAGGAAACATCAGTAAGAGAACTGAATGGCTTGAATAAAATACTGGTGGCTTAATCTACCATTATTTAGTAGAAATTAATATATTTTGTTAGTCGGGCACACATTTGCACAGTGTTATGAACAACTCCTATAAATATTCCTCTTGCATATATACATGTATTTTTATATGAATATATATATAATATATATATATTTATATTTTAATATATTAGCATGCTCTTGCAGAAATAAATATTTGGAAAGAAATTTTTGCTTTCAGACTGTTTGTATAAATTGAGTATTTGTTTCAGATCCATATTAAAATGGTAGACCTTGTGATTTTCAAAACCTTTCTCCTGGATAAAGGCCATTTCCATTGTTTTAATTCATAAACGTGCTTCTGTGATTTGAATCTACCTCTTCCATTTTGATAATGATTATTCCTACATTCTCGTTGTTTATTAGTTCTCAAAAGTTAATTGTTAGTCCAGCTAAGCAATCTTCTTGTCTGGTTAATGTAGTTACCGCTTAATGACCTTCTGAAAATGCTGCTAAGTCAAAGAAGTTTTTAATGTGCTAAGGACAGCTAACTGTTATAAAGTTAAATGCCTTTCTCTGCTGATCTGAACCTGCCATTGTTCTTCCCTAGCTTTTGTAATCGTGCTTTAAGGTTGCAACAATAATGCAGGAGTAAGACAAGACACAGCCATGGCTTCTTAGAGACCTTGCCTAGTAGTGGTTTTAGTTTAGTTTACATATAAATATGGTCCCTAAGGTGCAAGTATTAGAATGGACTACAGTCTTGTTAAGGTATATATTATTTTTAAGTATAGTTCTTTGAAAGTGGTGACTTATATCATAAAAATATATAGTGTTGAAAAGAAGCAGAGGGTTTGGATAAGTTAATTACTGTCAAGTAGTTTTTGTTGGGCTTTTGGCTGATATGAGTAAGGTAACTTCTCTGTAATAGAACAGAATCTCTATTAATAGTACCTCTTTTCAGTTATTTACATGTCTTTCTAAGAAACAGGGCAATTGATTTCAATTTAGATGTAGTCTGAAAAACTGAAGAAGGTATTTAATAATGCCTTTGTACTAGTTGAATTTCTGTATGTTTATGTAATTGTTTATGGAATTTAAAATGAAAGTACTTGAAATGAACAAGGAATCTACATTTGTGGTATAGATACATGGGAAACTAATTGTTGCATTTTCTCTTTTTACAAACTCTAGGCGGGACACAAAGATTACCTCGCACAATTGGAGTGTCATTGGCAAAAGAACTAATCTTCTCTGCACGCATCGTAGATGGTGAGGAAGCAAAATCAATAGGATTGATTAGCCATGTGGTAGAACAGAATGAAGCAGGGGATGCTGCATACAGAAGAGCACTAGCTTTGGCGAAAGAATTCTTACCTCAGGTATAACAAATAACTTTGATTTTGGTTTTTAGTTTTTACCAAATAAGAAGACTGAAAAAGAAACAGCTTTATTAAAGAGAACTGTCACAAAATTATGTATCAAAAAGCCATGCTAGTTATGTGGCAAGCAATCAGAAGTTTTCTCTCTTGTATTGAATGGTGTTTGTCGATTATTTCATAGAGAAGAAGAAACCTCCATCAATCTTCATCTTGCCATGATCTGGTCGGTGTTTTCATTTTGTGTTCTGGCTTTCAACTTTTAAACAAGAAAAAAAAATAGTCTACAGGTTTTATTTTTTAGTATAGCAATTATTGTAGTGGATTACTTTGTTGCTGTTGAACACCTCAGAAGAGAAGCAAAAGGTCCTAGGTAGAAAATTCATAAGAAGCAGAAAAATAAAATAATTAGTGAACCACTTTATTGGATCACAAGTGTAACAGCTAAAATTTTTCATTGGAAATGTAAAATGTCATATCTGAGGTATGGCATTTAATGGTGGTTATTGAAAGACAAAAATGAAAAGTACAGTAAAAATTTTAACATACAGTGGTTCTGGAAGGTTGATTTATGGTTACAACTTCTTATTGGAACTGCCTCATAAGCATTTGGCTTTTCCCAAATCAGCAGGCCAGCAGGCCTGAAAATCTAGAAGCTGATGCTGAAGGATAGGCACAGGACTGAGATGATTCCCAAAGATGTCTTGCTGTTCTGCAGCACATTGGGAGAGAGTGTGGAAATCCCTCTGCTCACTGGGGATCTCAGTCACTCCCAGGAGAGTGTCATCACTTGACCAGTGCAGGCTTTGCAATAGTGTACTGTAGGTTTGAAGCTTGCCTCAATTAATTTTATTTCATGATCACATATTTTCATGTGTCTCCATTGTGTGATAGTAGGGACATAGGATTGACCTTGAAAAGACCTATAATGATGTATCTTAAGGTGGCCATTCTGAGCCTTGTTTTGAAGGAAATTGATAAAGCTTAACAAATGTGGTTGCACTCAGCACCTTTGAAACATAAACCAAATACATTAATTAGGTTCTTTTGAAAATAGTATACTTTTATTTTTTCTCAATATTCAAACTATCAGTTTGGATGTAAATGTCTACTATCTGACTTATATACTATAAATTTAGTGAAAATCCAAAGTCTAGATGGTCCAAATATAAGAATATTGATGTGCAGACTCTTCAACTACAAATCTTGCAGATTTTGATGCTATATGAATAAACCTTTTCTCTCATTTTAGGGACCCGTAGCAATGAGAGTGGCAAAACTAGCTATCAATCAGGGAATGGAGGTAAGGATCTGTACTTTCCTTGAGAGTAGGCCAGAAGTCAGGTTGGCAGCAGTTGTACTGTGGTAAAATTATTTTTCTAGAACTGTTTTTCGCTTGTCATAGTCTTTCGAAGTCTATTTGGTGAAAACTTTCTAAAGAATGAGAATGAAATGTAAATTTTTTGTATCTCAGACTCCTGAGATGCTGATTTCTGTAAAAAGGCTTAGTAACCTCAGAAGTGCACTCTGCTAATTAAGTAGAAAGTAAACAGAAACTACTATGAACAAATTGTGTTTCAAATCTCAGGTGGGAAAAACGATCAAAGTCATACTCTGTCAAGTTTGTCAAGCTCTCAGTGTTTAGTAACTAATAAAGTTAAAAGCTGAAGGGCATATTATTTATTTTTAATAATTAAATAATGGTTAGCATAAAAAGTGTACCTGGAGCTTGATTTCATGTTTAATTCTAATTGCCACTCCATTTTGTACACTATTGACCTAGCTCTAAAGCTCATTTAAAATCCCATCTGGATATGTATTTTACTGTAGGTGTACAGATCCTAAGACTGAGTTCATCAAGTTGGTCATACTTAAAGTTAGGCTCTGCACCAGTCCACCTGGTAGCTCAATCTGGTGCAAGGAAAAGGGATCACATCACGTGTAGCATCTGAATCCAAGAAGATTAATTTGTCCTTTTTTCTTAAAAGTCACAAAAGCCACTAGTGATATATTTGAGTTCAGCAAAGCATAACACCAGTAAGTGGTGGCCTGAGAACCAAACTCAGATGCCATTGCACGAAGAGTATGTTTGTTAGGTCTCCACAGCAAGTAATGGTGGAATTCGAGATTTAGTTCAATACCCAAGGTTCAAAATGCTACAGGCTATGTTATCTGGCTACCAGATATAGTGGATTTAAAGGTCAAAATAATGGTGTTTATAGGATTAAGAATGATAGGATTAGATGGATTCTGAATGCTCATTTCTAGTTCAGTCTTGAGGCCCAAGACAAGATCTATTGTATCAAAACCAACCAAGCCAAATGGTCATCCAAGCTGTTGTTACAAAACTTCCATGGCACAGATTTCATGGCTTCCCTTGGTAACCTATCCTATAGCTTATCTCCCTTTGAAAATTGCTTGTGATGCATAGCCATAGTCCTTCCAGTGGTCAAGTGGAGAGCTAGTGAATCCTGCAGCATATGGTGCTTAAGACAGATGGAGAAATAGTGAGGGCAAAAATCAGCCTTTTCAACTGTTCAGAGCGGCTCACAAAGAAACTAAATGTGTTAAAAATAGATGATGATGATGATGTAGGATAGACATTGGGTTCTTTTTTTTCTTCTATTTTAAATCCTTTTTAAAGCTGAGTTTGTTCATACTGTTCTCGTATGGCATTTTGAAGATACGTTGTTTCAGAAAAAATTTTAAATAATCCTGCAGTTCATCTTTTCCCCTGTAGTAAATGAAATTATTATAAATGTGCAGGTAACTGATGGTTTTTCCCTAACCAGATGACTTGTAGTAAAGAGCAGACATTTTTTGAGTATATTACATGCTAGCTGTATTACCAAATCAGGATTCTGTTGCAGAAATACTAACCACTCTCACCACGTCAGTGTAGCATTGCTATGTTAAAATAGTGTAGAAGAACTTTGCAGAAGTATTTTAGTATGTGGCATATACAAACACAGTATTTCTGTTAGCTGTGAGGAAATAATTAATAAATTTTTAAAAAATCTTCTAAAAACCATTGTATTCTTTTCCCCAGGTCGACTTAGTAACAGGTTTAGCAATTGAAGAAGCTTGTTATGCTCAGGTATGTAAATATGATTACATGGAAAAAACACAGAAAACAGGCTTTGTTGGTACCTGTTATGAAACATGCAGAAATTCATCTCGAAATGGCTCTGTGATTTCTTCTGCAAACTTTTTGGCATTTTATTTAAACCTTCCATCTACTTGGTCTGATCTGTAAGGAATTTAAGGAGGGCGGTGTAGTTCAGGACAATAACATGTCCCCTACCAGTACTGTTATGGTGAAGGTAGTGATGCAGTACCAGCCATACCCCTAGCCAGTCATACACTACCATGCTGGTCCAAGGACTGCCTTGCTTTTGCTTTGTTTTGGTTTAACATGAAATAACACAAAGGACACTTAGCTGACATGTGCCACTAATGGCATATGTGCTAACCAATAAAAAATTGAGACAAACCTCTTTGCCTGTGAAACATGGGAATGATGTGTCTGAGTGTATGTTCGTGGACTTTGAGACAAGTTTTTTATGATGGAAATAGGAGCGTCAGCATTATATGCTTATTTAAGACATTTGGTAATCAGATTAATAACCTTCTTCCCTCCCAAAAACCCAAAATGAACCCAACCAAAAAAACCCCAAGAAACTCAAACGATGCAATCCCCCCACCCTCAAAAACAAACCCTAGAGAATTTCTTGCACTCATCTGTTTGGAGAAAAGGTGCTCCTTCTCTACCTAAATTGTTTATCAACCTTATGTCATGCCCTTGAAGTGTGTGATACATTCCTATATCTGACTAAATAGTTTTAATTTTTCTGTTGTGTTATAATTTTTCTGATGCATCCTGGATGCATTGAAGAACTAGGATTTGTATGCAAATATTTTCCTTGGTATTGTTTTTTGGTGTCAATAATGACTTGTTCCTCTGCTCATTGCAGACTATTCCAACAAAAGATAGAATTGAAGGCCTTCTTGCATTTAAGGAGAAGAGACCTCCTCGCTACAAGGGAGAATAAAAGAATCTGATGCCTTTAAAATACAGGGGGATAAAAGTACTTCTATGAGGACCATTAAGGTGCACTTTCCATCTGCACCTGGAATATCACAATCACCAAAGTAACAGCAAATCATACAGATGTTACAACATTTTGAATGTGTCCATGCCTGTACGAAGCCGAGATAGGAATGTGTGTCAGCTCATGCTCATTACTGTTTCTGATGGTTGATCTGCGTATTGGCAAAGTCACAGGTTCATGCAGCATTTTTAAAATTTCATGTGTATGAAACATACCATTCCACAATTGAAAAAGCTCTGTAAATTCTTTACATAGACAAAATGTATCTGTGATGTTAAACATAAATCTGCTGTATCATTTTATCAAAACAAAAGCAACTACTGAACACCAAAAATAAGAAATTGTACCAAATATGCATTAAAATGATTCTGTATATCACTAAAAATTATACTTTAGTATTCTACTGGAATCTATATTATTAAGCTAGGGGAAATGAAAAGGATTATCATTTAGAAAATATTAAGCTTTGTTTGTCTTACACTATTCTAAGCAAAATTAAATTCACTTTAGCACTTAATGGTGTCCTTTTGATAAAGTTGTTGCCATTATATTAATTCAATTCTATTAAATGAAGACATTTTTGAGGCATTTAATTATACGTTCTTGTATGTTAAAACTGCCACTGTCTTGCATTTTCTAACATATCATCTGATCAGCACTGCCGGCTATGAAGGAACTTTATTTCACTTGCCCCAGTTATTTTAAATTTTTGGTGATTGTATTAAAGATGTTGTGCAGGGATATGTCTAATATGCTGTAATAGAACCTAGAATTATCTTAATCTCCAGAATATTCCTTTTGCAAATTTTATCAAAACTGCCACTGTCTTGCATTTTCTAACATATCATCTGATCAGCACTGCCGGCTATGAAGGAACTTTATTTCACTTGCCCCAGTTATTTTAAATTTTTGGTGATTGTATTAAAGATGTTGTGCAGGGATATGTCTAATATGCTGTAATAGAACCTAGAATTATCTTAATCTCCAGAATATTCCTTTTGCAAATTTTATCAATGTATATTTATATACAACTGGGATGATATTGAAAGGTTCTTTATTTTGTGGTGGCCTCAGAGTTCTTTTCATACATTGAAAGAGAAATGTGCTAGGTTACAAGGTAAGAAAACTTGTGATTCATACTGTGTATTTGCAGTGGACACAGCATATACAGCAAATGCCTGGAAATAACTCATAGAAAGAATTTTTGTTAATTTGATTGGAAAATAAATATGGCTTAGCAGTCCAAGGCTGTCTTTTTACATGAAAACAAATTTATTCATGCTGGGTTACCATTGGCTCATGAAACTTGTGCATGCTTTGCTGTTTCTGCAACATTAGCTATGGTCACTGTCCATCTCTATGATGATAAAGCAGCTCATCAACATGAAATGACAAAAACTCATTTAAATTCATATTTAGACATATCATTACATGTAAATTGATTATAACTGGTAGAGCTCACACTTTGTTGACTGGTAAACTTGCTGAGTCGATCATTTCTTGCACAATAATTTGCAAATAAAGTACTGGTACTTGTTTTGATAGTCATATAAAGCCTAGAGGGTCATTTTCTCGTGTTTTTGAAATGCTAACATGTCATTTTCATTTTTACTGACTAGGAAATAATTATGTTAATAGGAAAAAAAAATATTAAGTGTATGCTGATGAGTTTCTGTTGCATAACTTTGATATACAGTCTGGTTATTGAGCTACTTCTTTTTCTACCAAACACTGATTAAATAGTTTCTGTGAATGTCTTTTTAAAAACATCTAATAACTTTAAATACTGTGGCATATGACTGTGTAGATTCATGCCTTTAACTAGTAGTTTTGATCACAGAAAATAATTTTGCTGTCACAGTGGTCTCTGCATTCCTTTTCTCAGGAGGAGATGGTGTCATATCATAGCAATTTGAGTTCCTTCTTTGAAGTCAACAGTTTGAATATTATTACAAAGTGAGTATCAGTAGGAAAATTTTTAAAGGTACTTTGGAGTGATGTTGAAGTAGTTCTGGAAAAACAATATTTTAGCAAAAAATGTGGTAATCACTTACTGTCTTGTTTATTAAGTGACATGTTATGATGGCTGCAGTGCTCATAATAAATAGCAGTTTAGAACTCTGCTTCCACAAGAGGGTTACTTGTAACAGAAATGCTCATGTAGAGGCTGACTTTTCCTTATGAAAGGTATAATCTGGCAAATCCTCCTTCAAGCATTTAGGCACAACTCTTTCAGTTCCTGGTAAAGCCAAGCTTTTCTCCACAATACCTCATGGATGAGTGAGCCCTGGCCTCCGCTGGTTTTCTGAATGGCTGTCTCATGGTCCCTACACATCAGCTTTTTCTCCTGTTGCTGCTGAGCTCAAGTGTATAGTGAACTCTTCTTCACTTCACAGAGTTGGATATTGAAAAGTTATAACACAGGTAGGTTCATTACCTTCAGCTGATAACTTCTCAGCATTTGTACGTTCAACTTACTAAATTGCCTGGAGGGTTTCATGCAGAAATTAATGTGTGACTTTATATAACACATAATTTTAGCCGTTAATCTAGTAAACTGTTGGTATTTTCAAGATTACTGAAATAACTCACATTATTAGTAGTTTTACTAAATTACTGGATGAAGTTTTCATGCTTTTCTGCATGGCTCTGGTCAGTTCAATGCTTTTGAGTAGCTCACCTGTAATGAAAAAAAGGTGTTTTATTTATTCCAAGGTTATGTAATGATACAGTTAAGTGCTCTTGGAGATGTCTTCTATTGGACCTTTTTATGACATTTGCAGTTGTTGGTGCCCAGTTATTGTTGAAATTCTGTCAGTCTATGTGAAATTAGTCATAGTCCTACACCAAGATTCATATCAATGCTTTTCTAGAACTGCTTTTAACCAGCTGCATTTAGAATAGTAAACATCAGGATGTATCATTCTCAGCTGCTTCATATTCTACTTAGTCATTGCTCTTTAATGCATTTAATCATAGTCACAGTTGCTGAAGAGATTACCACAGGAGAGGGCAGAATATCATGCTACTTGGAATCTGGTTTTGGGAGACTTAGGGAGTAAAGTAAGGTGTTTTGGCACTAGTGCCACTTCACATACCAAACCCAACTGATAGATGAGAAGTGAAAAGAGTAATTGAAATCTTAATTTATCACTGCATAGTCTACTTACTACTTTTTCATGCAAGAAAATTGCTGAAATGGTGTCTGCTGAGATTATAGAGGGGATTTATTTGCAATTTTTAAAAATGTACTTAAAAAATAATTGTTCATTTGAGTGGTGTGCATTGAATAAGATGTGCTTTCATGTCTCATTTGTGGAATGTTCTTGAACCTAATGACACTGCTGAAAAGCTGTAGGGCTTCAGTGTCTGCTGAAGCTGATGCAGTCTGTGTACTCGAGGTGTGATAAAGTTCATGGTGATGTGGTTAAGATGTTCTTTTTCTGCACACTTTTAGAAAGAGATCTATCTCCAGAAATGAGAAAAAGAAAAATTGCAAGCAAATAAGCCAAAAGATGAGTTGTTTTCAGCTAAAGGTAATACAGTTTCTGTTGTCTACTTTGTGGGATTACAATGACTTTTTTTTCTATTCGTCCTTTTTTTTTTTTCTGTTGGCTTTTTCTTCCTCCAAGTCTTGGACATGAATGTGCAGGGAACACTTCTAAAAATTTGTATGGGTTGTCTTCACTTTAAGAACATTGTTATTTTATAAACGAAGTTAGTAGAGTTTAAAAAATTTTCCCAAAAGATCTTTGAAAGATGTAATCAGAAATTACTGTGTTATCACTAAGGATTAGGTAATATACCTTTTTTATTAGAGATCTAAATCATGTTCCATTTCAAGCTTGGAACAGAGTTGAATAGAAGTTTCTGTAGTTATGCAGAATGTGCTGTGTTTACACAATGTGTTCATTATGCTTTATAATATATGTGTGTGTATACTGGCATGTCATATGCATGCATATGTATGTATATGTGCATATATGTGTGTGTACATGTAAATAAAATTATCCAGACTGTCAGGCAAGACCAGATCAATACCTCAGGATGTCATACTACTATTCTGCTTCAGGAAGTTTTGAATTTGTTTGTGCAAGAGCACAACAAGCAAAACAGTGGACCCTGCACAGCGCATACCATGACTGCTGCAAGTGGGCATACTTACCATGTGTTCTGTAGCACAGGAATTCTGCTGTAGAAGTAGCAGGCAAGTAGTGAGGGTGTGCATGTGTGTTACCATATATCTGGTCATGTACATGTGGTAGTTCAAGGCTAGAATAAATGTAGTAGGAGTCAAAGTGAGTTCTTAAGTTTCAACAAAGGTGTGGCATCCAGATAGCACATTCCTCCCAGTCCTATAGTATCATTTGCTCCTGCAGTTTGGAGAGGCCTGCAGCAATCATGAGCAGCTCATTAATCAGCCAGTGTCATAGATTATAAGATCAGTGTCTACCCCCTTTAAATAAGTCTAGACTTAGATTTCATCTTCAGCTTTTATCTAGTAGATAATTCTTCCAAGGACATTCATTCACATGGGAAGAAATATGAAGTATGTTAAAAGAATTTATTACAGAGGGTGTGAACATTCTGTGCCAAAGCTAACTCCTATTGCAATACTTCAAAATAGTACATTAACCCTCTAAGGCATAGTCTGTACATGTATGTTTATAAACTCTTCAAAGTTCTGGCTAGTGAGTACAATCCTTTGATTATAATTTCTGTGTGTATGCTAATAAAGCTTTTGAAACATTAAAGAGCTGAGAATATGGTGCAGTTTTCTTGTTGCATAATATAACCACTTTGAGAAGAACATGGAAAGTTTGTTATTTTTGTAAGGAACTTATACATCAAATTGTTGCTTCTTTATTCTGGCAGCTGCTAATTGATTTAACATTTTCCCTTAAGCATAAGGGACTTTGTGATATCATCTTTGGCTCAATTCTTTTTAGTATGTTAAAGATTCTGATGCCAATTGTAGAATTTTTTTTTAAATGTGTCTCTTCCATGCAGCTTAGAAAGACAGTTAAAAAATATAATCGTAAGGATAGAGTTGTGAAGGTTGTGTTTTCGTGACATATAAATGTTAGTAATACATCTGTAGGCTTGTGTGGAAGGGTTTGACTCTGCATCTTTTGTGTAATAAGTCTTTACTGCTGGGACTGTTGCCTTCAAAGCTGAAGTATTTTTGTAATTGCATGTGAGTATTCCCAGCTAGTGACCCCTCAGGGTGTGTGGTTCATGTTGTCCTGTAGTTATCATCTTTTGGCCACCCCATCCAGGCAGGGGTGAAGGGAGAAGAGAGCCAGGGAGCATGCTTCTAAGAAGCACTGGGTCTTGAGAGTGTATATGAAAGAGGTTTTGTAGGGTGGGTTCAGTGACATTCTTAAGTCACAGTTCATTTCAACAGTCATTTCTAGTATCTTCATGAGCAGCTGCACAAAATAGATCTTTCTCTATTGGTTGGTTACAGCACCTGAGTTCTGTACCCAAAAGACTAGTAGAGATCGTAACCTCCAAACATGATTCGTAGAGTGTCTGTATAACATATGAAGGGAAGTAGGAGCCACAAAAATGGCATAACAAGAAGGATTCTAAGTTACTAGTTTGTAAATGAACACTTGGACATGGGTTTTTTCCACCTTGGGTGCAGTGAAATTCCTGTCTTCATTTTGGATTTTACAAATCTTACCTGACATCAGTCCTTCGTTGAAAAAGTGAAGAGGATAGCTATGGCCCTTCCATCTGTATAACTGCTCAGTAGTTGAAGGACCCATGAAACACCAAAACAACTCAGTTTCTGCCCTCTCCTTTCACTTAATTGACCTGAGCCATACTTTACTACAGTAGTGATCTGTCCCCTGGGTTCTCTGAAGTTACTCATGATGAAATTTCTCTGCTTTAATTACTTATTCTACAAGTTAATTTATTGGGATGTAGAGATAATGACATCCACCTAATAGTTTACAGAGGGAAGGCCTGTCTTGCAGTTCCCTCATGCAGCAAGTATCACAATAGTTTTATAATAGATGCTGTAGCAAGGATGAGAGACCTACTCACTTTCCTCTTGTCCCCAGCATCTCCTTTGTACAGTCTCCTGTCTGCTAAACATGAAGATGCTTAACGAGTCAGACTCCTTAGGGTGGATCCCAAAAGGCCTTGGATACAGTACTTTCTAAGTGCCGTTGCTTAATATCATCATTTCCTGCTGCAAAATCTCAGCA